>NC_090726.1:45985203-45990203 GCF_036898095.1 Palaemon carinicauda | reverse complement strand
CTACGGGTGGCTGGTGCCCTGGCCAACCTACTACCTACAACTCTCTGAATATCTCTACGGGTGGCTGGTGCCCTGGCCAACCTACTACCTACAACTCTCTGAATATCTCTACGGGTGGCTGGTGCCCTGGCCAACCTACTACCTACAACTCTCTGAATATCTCTACGGGTGGCTGGTGCCCTGGCCAACCTACTACCTACAACTCTCTGAATATCTCTACGGGTGGCTGGTGCCCTGGCCAACCTACTACCTACAACTCTCTGAATATCTCTACGGGTGGCTGGTGCCCTGGCCAACCTACTACCTACAACTCTCTGAATATCTCTACGGGTGGCTGGTGCCCTGGCCAACCTACTACCTACAACTCTCTGAATATCTCTACGGGTGGCTGGTGCCCTGGCCAACCTACTACCTACAACTATCTGAATATCTCTACGGATGGCTGGTAGGTACCCTGGCCAACCTACTACCTACAGCTATCTGAATGTCTCTACGGATGGCTGGTAGGTACCCTGGCCAAACTACTACCTACAACTATCTGAATATCTCTACGGATGGCTGGTAGGTACCCTGGCCAACCTACTACCTACAACTCTCTGAATATCTCTATGGGTGGCTGGTGCCCTGGCCAACCTACTACCTACAACTATCTGAATATCTCTACGGATGGCTGGTAGGTACCCTGGCCAACCTACTACCTACAACTCTCTGAATATCTCTACGGATGGCTGGTAGGTGCCCTGGCCAACCTACTACCTACAACTATCTGAATATCTCTACAGATGGCTGGTAGGTGCCCTGGCCAACCTACTACCTACAACTATCTGAATATCTCTACGGATGACTGGTAGGTACCCTGGCCAACTTACTACCTACAACTATCTGAATATCTCTACGGATGGCTGGTGCCCTGGCCAACCTACTACCTACAACTCTCTGAATATCTCTACGGGTGGCTGGTGCCCTGGCCAACCTACTACCTACAACTCTCTGAATATCTCTACGGATGGCTGGTAGGTACCCTGGCCAACCTACTACCTACAACTATCTGAATATCTCTACGGATGGCTGGTAGGTGCCCTGGCCAACCTACTACCTACAACTATCTGAATATCTCTACGGATGACTGGTAGGTACCCTGGCCAACTTACTACCTACAACTATCTGAATATCTCTACGGATGGCTGATACCCTGGCCAACCTACTACCTACAACTATCTGAATATCTCTACGGATGGCTGGTACCCTGGCCAACCTACTACCTACAACTATCTGAACATTACGGATGGCTGGTACCCTGGCCAACCTACTACCTACAACTATCTGAATATCTCTACGGATGGCTGGTGCCCTGGCCAACCTACTACCTACAACTATCTGAACATTACGGATGGCTGGTACCCTGGCCAACCTACTACCCACAACTATCTGAATATCTCTACGGATGGTTGGTAGGTACCTGGCCAACCTACTACCTACAACTATCTGAATATCTCTACGGATGGCTGGTAGGTACCCTGGCCAACCTACTACCTACAACTATCTGAATATCTCTACGGATGGCTGGTAGGTACCTTGGCCAACCTACTACCTACAACTATATGAATATCTCTACGGATGGCTGGTAGGTACCCTGGCCAACCTACTACCTACAACTATCTGAATATCTCTACGGATGACTGGTAGGTACCCTGGCCAACTTACTACCTACAACTATCTGAATATCTCTACGGATGGCTGGTAGGTACCTTGGCCAACCTACTACCTACAACTATCTGAATATCTCTACGGATGGCTGGTAGGTACCTTGGCCAACCTACTACCTACAACTATCTGAATATCTCTACGGATGGCTGGTAGGTGCCCTGGCCAACCTACTACCTACAACTATCTGAATATCTCTACGGATGACTGGTAGGTACCCTGGCCAACTTACTACCTACAACTATCTGAATATCTCTACGGATGGCTGATACCCTGGCCAACCTACTACCTACAACTATCTGAATATCTCTACGGATGGCTGGTACCCTGGCCAACCTACTACCTACAACTATCTGAACATTACGGATGGCTGGTACCCTGGCCAACCTACTACCTACAACTATCTGAATATCTCTACGGATGGCTGGTACCCTGGCCAACCTACTACCTACAACTATCTGAACATTACGGATGGCTGGTACCCTGGCCAACCTACTACCCACAACTATCTGAATATCTCTACGGATGGTTGGTAGGTACCTTGGCCAACCTACTACCTACAACTATCTGAATATCTCTACGGATGGCTGGTAGGTACCCTGGCCAACCTACTACCTACAACTATCTGAATATCTCTACGGATGGCTGGTAGGTACCTTGGCCAACCTACTACCTACAACTATATGAATATCTCTACGGATGGCTGGTAGGTACCCTGGCCAACCTACTACCTACAACTATCTGAATATCTCTACGGATGGCTGGTAGGTACCCTGGCCAACCTACTACCTACAACTATCTGAATATCTCTACGGATGGCTGGTAGGTACCCTGGCCAACCTACTACCTACAACTATCTGAATATCTCTACGGATGGCTGGTAGGTACCCTGGCCAACCTACTACCTACAACTATCTGAACATTACGGATGGGCTGGTACCCTGGCCAACCTACTACCTACAACTATCTGAATATCTCTACGGATGGCTGGTGCCCTGGCCAACCTACTTACCTACAACTATCTGAATATCTCTACGGATGGCTGGTAGGTACCTTGGCCAACCTACTACCTACAACTATCTGAATATCTCTACGGATGGCTGGTAGGTACCCTGGCCAACCTACTACCTACAACTATCTGAATATCTCTACGGATGGCTGGTAGGTACCCTGGCCAACCTACTACCTACAACTATCTGAATATCTCTACGGATGGCTGGTAGGTACCCTGGCCAACCTACTACCTACAACTATCTGAATATCTCTACGGATGGCTGGTACCCTGGCCAACCTACTACCTACAACTATCTGAACATTACGGATGGCTGGTACCCTGGCCAACCTACTACCTACAACTATCTGAATATCTCTACGGATGGCTGGTGCCCTGGCCAACCTACTACCTACAACTATCTGAATATCTCTACGGATGGCTGGTACCCTGGCCAACCTACTACCTACAACTATCTGAACATTACGGATGGCTGGTACCCTGGCCAACCTACTACCCACAACTATCTGAATATCTCTACGGATGGCTGGTAGGTACCTTGGCCAACCTACTACCTACAACTATCTGAATATCTCTACGGATGGCTGGTAGGTACCCTGGCCAACCTACTACCTACAACTATCTGAATATCTCTACGGATGGCTGGTAGGTACCCTGGCCAACCTACTACCTACAACTAACTGAACAAGTCAAAGATAAAGGTTCTTTAAGAATACTGGCCTAAGGTGGAGCTTTACTCAATCTCTATTGTAGAACTCTTGAATTCCAGACCCCACAATAGTGCAATTTTCGCGGTCCGTTAGGCAATTGAATACCAGCCAAGAAGTCTTAATCCTGTCACCTAAGCCTCTCATCCGGTTTTTAGGTTTTTATTATATAGTACTAACGGCCCGTAGGTTAGATGATTATGTCAGAATCGGTCAAGAAAGGTTTTCAGCATACACGGTCACTTTGACGTAGCTGTTCGCCCATAATTGCCATATCTTCGCCGTGGGCCTTTTCATTCTACGATATTTACATGTTACGTCTCGTGGCAAATTCTAAGCAGGTGCTTACTTCAATGCCATACGTCTAGTAAAGGAGGAAACTGGTAGATTTCTAATATTGCATTTGGTTGAAAGCCTTGTAAGCATGTTTTTTTTTTTCTTGTTAAACGCATTATGTAAGAAAGAGACGAAGATTTTATTATTTTATTTGCGTGTTAGGAAAAATTTAGATTATCCAGCTATTCAGAATAAGATGTAAGAAATTCTTTCTCTCTCTCTCTCTCTCTCTCTCTCTCTCTCTCTCACTGTGGCTTCAAAAGTTCAAAATTTCTGTAGGCCTAAATGTTTTCATGTGGAACAGGCTGACATAAGTTTTATGATTTATAATGAAAGATATATGTTAATGTTACTGTTCTTAAATTGTTTTATTTTAATTGTTCATTGATTTTCTTGTAGTTTATTTATTTCCATATTTCATTTTCTCACTGAGCTACATTTCCACGTTGGATCTCCTAGGTTTATAGCATCCTGCTTTTCCAACTAGGGTTGTAGAATGGTTGTAATAATACTATCCACGTCTACTGGTGTTATTATAACAACCACCACGTGTTATTGAGTCATTGCTACCTCCCAATACTTTCTGTAGGCCTATATGTTTTAATGTGGAACAGGCTGACATAAGTTTTATAATTTATAATGAAAGATATATTTTAATGTTACTGTTTTTATAGTGTTTTATTTTAATTGTTCATTACTTCTCTCGTAGTTTATTTATTTCCATATTTCATTTTCTCACTGAGCTACATTTTCACGTTGGATCTCCTAGGCTTATAGCATCCTTCTTTTCCAACTAGGGTTGTAGAATGGTTGTAATAATACTATCCACGTCTACTGGTGTTATTATAACAACCGCCACGTGCGGTTGTTAATGAGCCATTGCTACCTCCCAATACTATTTTTTGGAAGGTAGCCCTAGTGGGGGGGGGGGTTTACACTGCCGGGGGGGGGGGACAGTTAAACTGGCCTCCTGTAATTTTTGAAGTCCACCACGCTGGCAACAGGCCAATTGGAGTCCTAGTGACATAGCTAGTGGTATTATCGATAATAATTTGAGATCCCACTGTCATTATTGGGCCACCTGATGACATAAATGGAGAAGAATTATTTTCTCTCTCTCTCTCTCTCTCTCTCTCTCTCTCTCTCTCAAAATAAAGTTCTGTATCAAGTCCTTTTATTTTAAACAAAAGTGGAGAATTTTATTCTCTCTCTCTCTCTCTCTCTCTCTCTCTCTCTCTCAA
>NC_090726.1:45960203-45982703 GCF_036898095.1 Palaemon carinicauda | reverse complement strand
TCCTCTCGTATCTATAGCGCTCTTTTTCTATCTCCTTGTGTTATTCCCATTATTGGTCTATCCATGTGCCTACCTTCATAGCTAAGCTGAGAGAGAGAGAGAGAGAGAGAGAGAGAGAGAGAGAGAGAGAGCATTTCAAGAATACACAAATTTATATTGGTAGCATATAGTACTAGCTTAGCTAATAATAATAATAATAATAATAATAATAATAATAATAATATAGAAACAAATAGAGAGTAAGGGGGAGGCGTTGTAAAGCGTGTGGTGGTCTGTGGAGATGTGGCATCGGTGGGAGAATCGTTTAAAGCAAATTGCCCTCCCCTGTTGGTCTTTTCTCCCTGCGTTGGGTGTAGAAAGTACTGGATAGATGGAAGCATTTGAAAGGAATGGCTTATAATATTCAAGGGCCGTATTCAGGAATGGGAGTTTCAAAGTGGAAGGGACCAGTGTGTTGTATTTTTCTCAAGAGCTATACATTTTTATGGAAAACAGGTTAAATTTGGGGTATATATATATATATATATATATATATGCATATGTATGTGTATGTATATACCTGTATGTAATAGTTTATATATGACATATCTATTTTGACGTTGTTACTGTTTTTAGAATGATTTATTGTTAATTTGTTCTCTTCATTTATTTGTTTCCTTATTTCCTTTCCTCACTGGGCTATTTTTCCCTACTGGGGCCCCTGGGCTTATACCATCTTGCTTTTCCAAATAGGGTTATAGCTTGGATAGTATAATAATAATAATAATAATAATAATAATAATAATAAAAATGTCAGTTTTCCATAAACAGAAAATTATAATCTAATATCTACAATGATCAAGCCATTAAGTGTCTGTTTCCAATTCTACCTTGAATAATAGCATTCCTCTTAATTCTAATAGGCCTTCTCCATCATGAGGCTCAATACGACACTGAATCCTAGAAGTTTTATTCCAGCTGTGACCAAGTTGTGGAATGATCTTCCTAATCGGGTAGTTGAATCGGTAGAACTTCAAAAGTTCAAACTTCCAGTAAATGTTTTTTTATGATGAACAAGCAGACATGATTCTTTTAATAATTTATATATGAAATATCAGTTTTGAGGTTGTTACTGTTCTTAGAATATTTTATTTTAAATGTTCATAATTTATCATATCGTTTATTTATTTCATTATTTCCTTTCCTCACTGGGCTATTTTCCCTGTTGGATCATCTGGGCTTATAACATCTTGCTTTTCCAACTAGGCCTGTATCTTAGCGTGTAATAATAATAATAATAATAATAATAATAATAATAATAATAATAAAATTAATAATGAGAATAATAATAATAATAATAATAATAATAATAATAATAATACTAAAATTAATAATGAGAATAATAATAATAATAATAATAATAATACTAATACTACTAATAATAATAATAACAATACTACTACTACTACTACTACTACTACTACTACTACTAATAATAATAATAATAATAATAATAATAATATGCTCACCATATGTCGCTACGATGGAACATGAAAAAAAAAAAATTCGCTGAATGTTTTAATTTTTTTCATTCTACCGTTTCGAGTATTGTTCTCCCGTCTGATCTTCAGCTGCTGACTCTCACCTTAAACAGTTGGACAAAAACTTGCTGTATTAAATCCCCTACCCATGATCTGCATATTAATTTATGGCACTGTTGTTCAGTTAGTTATTTGCATTAGATTCTTCATGATAATGACTATCCTTTGCCCTCAAATCTTCCCAGATAGTACAGTTGGTTTTCATTAATTCCGTTACACTGACGCACTGACGTCTGCTTAGCTTTCCGATGTGTACAGATTTAATGAAGTCAATTGTACCATCCTGTATATAGTAATAGATATGCAGTTATTATTATTATTATTATTATTATTATTATTATTATTATTATTATTATTGTCTTTATTATTATTATATTGTCATTATTATTATTATTATTATTATTATTATTATTATGATTATTATTACTATCATTATGATTATATTATCATCATCATTATTATTATTATTATTATTATTATTATTATTATTTTCTAAGCTACAACCTTAGTTGGAAAAAGCAGGAAGCTATAAGGCCAGGGACCCCAACAGGGAAAATAGCCCAGTGAGAAAAGGAAACGAGGAAAAATTAAATATTTTAAGAAATATTTTAAGAAGAGTAACAGCATTAAAATAAATATTTACTTTATAAACTATAAAATCTATAACAAAACAAGAGGAAGAGAAATAAGATAGAATACTGTGCTAGAGTGTACTCTCAAGCAAGTTAATTCTATAGTTTTATCTTCTCCATCAAAAAGGCTCAACACTACACAGTATTCTATAAGTTTTATTCCACCCGTGACGAGACTGTGGAACAATCTTCATAATCTGATGATTGAATAGGCGGAACTTCAGAAATTCAAACTTGCTGAAAATAATTTTCTAATAAACAGGTTTATATAAGTATTGCTTAATAGTTTATATACGATGGATCTACTATAACGTTGCTACTTATATTAAAATATTTCAAACTTGTTACAAATAATTTTCTATTAAACAGGTCTATATAAGTATTGTTTAATAGTTTATATATAACTGATCTACTATAACGTTGCTACTTATATTAAAATATTTCAATTATTATTATTTCACATATATCGTCTATTCATAACTTCTCCATTTCCTTTCTGCACTGAGCTGTTTTCTCTGTTGGAGCCCTAGGGCTTGTAGCATCCTGCTCGTCCAACAAAGGCTGCAGCTTGGCGATTAATAATCTCACCTATATAACAAAGAGAAAGTGTCTGCCTATATATATGTGTATATATATATATATATATATATATACGGTCACGCTCAGCTCCCTCCATCCCACGGGTAACAGGGGAGGATGAGTAGCCATACCTTGGTGACAAGGGAGTAGCGTGTGTGTGCATATATATACAGTATATCGAAATATTTAGCCGTTTTTTGACGAGTCGCATACACTACTAATGATAAAAAGGTTACAAAAAGTGGGCGCATAGCGGTCGACGGATACTGCAGTGGTAGGATATGTTGCTTGGTTTTAAAACATACCATTAATAATAATAAACAAAAAATGATTTTGATATTAACTTCTCTAGGCCTACATCAGCACCATCTGAAAAAGCTATAATTTGAATCCAATTGAAAAATTAAGTCAGGACGTTAGGGCTACGCATAATCCCATGAACTAATCATTTTGCTGTAATAAGTATCAATAAATAATTCCATATCTCAATTGTCATAAATCTCATAGGATATTTAATAATCCACTTTGAGACAATTTAATCATAAGTGCACAGTAAGGTATAGTACAAGAGAATTCAGGTGATCTAAGTGGCATAAATAGTTTAAATAGTTAGAACTGCCTGGAATATGTCACAAATAATGTAGGTCTTCGAAATATAGTCGCTGCAGAGATTCCAGGCGAAATGAGCCACACCCCTTGATGACGTCATAGCCAATCATGTTGTCTCCTGCGTTATAAGTTAGTATAGCTGCTAACGTGGGAGACAACGTGATTGGCTATGACGTCATCAGGGGGTGGGGCTTATTTCGTCCGGAATCTATGCAGCGACTATAGTCTTGTAAATTGAATCTCCTAGGATACAGCTGTCGGTTCAAAGGTCAGATGTGACGAATTCACCCTAATCAAGTAAAGAAGCACAATGAATATCTTCTCTTTTTAAGGCCTAAGCATTCAGATAATTATCATTACTTGCTAAGCTACAACCCTAGTTGGAAAACAGGATGCTATAAGCTCAAGGGTTCCAATGGGGAAAATAACCCAGTGAGGAAAGGAAATAAGGAAACAGATAGAATAGTATGCCTGAAAACTTACAAACAAGGGAACTCTAACCCAAGACAGTAGGAGAAAATGGTACAAAATCAGGTCCTGTACAGAGTAAGATTTTCCTTCAACCATACTCTTTTTTTTTATGATGAAAATAATATATTTCAATAACTTATATTATTTGAGTAATAATCCTATTCCAAAAATATAGATATGAACTTATATAATATTCTGCTAAAAACCAACGTATGCAGTATATATTAATATACATTATATATATATATATATATATATATATTCTTCAGCTTCATACTTAAAAATATTTCCTGTATAGCTATATCTATCATAAATTTACATTCTTTACGATTATAATTTATTTAAAAGAAATATATGCATATATATATATATATATATATATATATATCTTATCAGCTATTGTGTTTACAACACATCCAAAAACAATACAAATATCCGGTTTCAATGAAATGGCATTTTTATCGCCACGATTAAAAAAAAGTCTATTATATAAAACGCTTTCTGTAGACTTCTTAATTGCTATATAAATATATATATATATATATATATGTACGTTCGATCCCAAGTATGAGGTAGAAATTTGTTTCTATTTGAACACGATGTTGTGTTGATATTTATCCATATATATATGTGTGTAGATATATATATATATATATATATATGTGTGTGTGTGTGTGTGTGTGTGTCAGCTATCAGTTTCGTTTTCAGTCTTCTTCCTTTGTCTTAACCGAGGAATTCTGGGCGCCCCATTACGACCATTACCTAGACAAGTTCTTTCGCGGCCTTGAACTGTTAAATCTATTTGATATATAAGTATATGTATATACAATAGAATCAAATAAAAAAACATGTGTAATATACGTAAAACCGATAGAGATTCGTCATAAAATCTAGAGAAATGAGACTAAAGTGTCGCGTAGCTGACAAGCGGAAGATTTTTAGCCCGTTCCGTTATATAGCGGTTTGTGGCAACTCTCACAATGACCCACTCCCACTAAGGGATGGGCTGTAAAAAATGGGCACTACCTGTTGGGGAGAAAGTAATGCGTTTGGGTACTGTCTAAATTAGGATGTTGTCTAATGGACGGAAGGCTATTACCAGAGAGAGGAGGAGGGTGGACGAACATACCGCAAATGAATCGGCTGGAACGGAAAAGGGAAAAGGGAACGCTAACGCGGACAAGGGGGAAATAAACACAACTCAAAAAGATAATAAAAGAGATGGAGAAAACAGGTGCATCACCACGAGAAAAGATGAATTGACGGAGCGAGGGAGAAAGAAAACAAAAGGGAGGGAGGTAGAGGAAGGGAGGGAGGTGGAGGGGGTGAGAGGTTGTTGGAAGGGAGGAAGAAGCAGGTGAGAGGAAGTAACAAATTGACTCCCTCATCAGGGTTGCCATTCGTACGATAATTATCGTACATGTACGATTATTTTGGGTCCGGTACGATGTACGATACATACCTTAGGTATCGTACGCTTTTGTACGATAATTTCGAGGTTTCAGAAAAGAGAGAAAAAAAAACATAATTTTACATTTTTTTCACGAGCATTTTATCAAATGAATTCTTCAAAATTATTATATTTATCCATGGTTTTCTTTCTGGTTGTTTTCCTGTTAATGAGGGTAGCCTACTATTCCTGTGGGCCCGTAGGTGGGAGGAATAAGTCAAGAGATTAACTCTATGGAAGGAGAAAGGTTACGCATTACCTTAGCATAGGATTGGCGAAGCTTTTGATCGATGGTAAATGTATTTTATCAGATAAAATGGGGCACGAAAACACTGTAATAAAAGATCTTGTTACAGAGATACTTTTGCTATTTACATGGAATTTTCTCTTTGAATAAGAATCAGAGTTACTATGTGTTATCTGTATGAATATCTTCAACAATTTATACGTTTCTGTTGGCTAGAAATTTAATTGCATTTAAACAATTGAGGTATATATTCGAGCAATGGAGAGCTCCGAATTGTTATTTAAATGATACCAGTTGTCAGGGAGAGTTATGTATGTAGAATTAATTTTCAATTGTCTTTAAGATCCATTTGATTGAAGTCTTTTACCATTTTTGATTAGGTTTTGCAGAAACGTCAGTGCATTTTCTTCAGTCAGACAAAGTAGTTATTACAATACTGCACTACGCGTAAAAGTTTCGTTGCTATCTAATGAATTATTATTTTCATTTGTAGAATGACAGTACGTGATGAAAAACAGTCTTAAAACAGTAGCTCCATGAAGAGTAGAAAATGAACTCAAAGATACGGAGTTAAAAACAGTTCACTATTATACAAAAATGTTTTATAACAGAAGCGTGATATATATATATATATATATATGTGTGTGTGTGTGTGTGTATGCATGTATGCATGTATATATATATATATATATATGTATATATATATATATATATATATATCTATATATATATATATAGTATATATATATATATATATATAGTGTGTGTGTGTGTTTTCTAAAATACCTTGAAATATGCAATTTATGTAACTTCTTAATGTGTTGTAAGTGTGTACGATAATTTTTAGTGAAAAACGATAATTTTAGGGCTCATGTACGATAATCCTGTGGAAATAATCTGGCAACCCTGTCCCTCATGATAGTAACAGCCATTAGCCCCGCAGGATAGGGTGGTCTGGGAGTGGTCAGATAATATCACAGGCGGTAGGATACACCACAAAAGGATTTTGGTGTGTGTGACGTATACTGTGGCGATGCATTTAAATTTATTTAGTTAAACGATGCGTCGTACGTGAAAATGTTACACAGTATATTACCTTAAAAGCAACATGAGAGATTTAATGCTAGTCATATATAGTTCTACTTTCCTTCCATTGACATTTTAGTTGATTTTGGCAATAAATTGAAAAAGTGATGAATGAACACAAAGGATATGACCATATCCAGTAACAAAAAGTGTTACAGTATTAAAAACTGCCTGCAAAATGTTTTATTATTATTATTATTATTATTATTATTAGCCAACCTACAACCCTAGTTGGAAAAGCAGGATGCTCTAAGCCCAAGGGGTCCAATAGGGAAAAAATAGCCCAGTGAGGAAAGGAAATAAGGAAATAAATAAATGATGAGAACAAATTAACAATAAATCATTTTAAAAACAGTAACAACGTCAAAATAGATATGTCATATATAAACTATTACATATATACATACATACACACATACACACACACACACACACACATATATATATATATATATATAAACATGCCCCAAATTTAACCTGTTTTCCATAAAAAAGGCAACAACGTCAAAACAGATATGTCATATATAAACTATCAACGTCAAAAACAAATATGTCATATATAAACTATAAAAAGACTCATGTCCGCCTGGTCAACAAAAAAGCATTTGCTCCAACTTTGAACTTTTGAAGTTCTACTGATTCAACTATCCGATTAGGAAGATCATTCCACAACTTGGTAACAGCTGGAATAAAACTTCTAGTAGCCGGAATACTTTCGATTTAAATACGTTTAGTCTAGAAAAGAATTTTCTCTATTGTTATTAACTGGTGCGTGAAATATAATGCTATGTAATTCTAATAGCCACTTTCCTCTTGGTAAGGGTAGAAGAGACTCTTTAGCTATGGTAAGCAGCTCTTCCAGGAGGATGACACTCCAAAATTATACCATTGTTCTCTAGTCTTGGGTAGTGCCATAGCCTCCGTACCATCTTCTTCCACTGTCTTGGGTTAGAGTTCTCTTGCTTGAAGGTACACTCGGGCACACTGTTCTATATAATTTCTCTTCCTCTTGTTTTGTTAAAGTTTTTATAGTTTTTTTTAGGAAATATTTATTTTAATGTTACTGCTCTTAAAATATTTCATTTTTCCTTGTTTCCTTTCCTCACTGGGCTATTTTCCCTGTTGGGGCCCCTGAGCTTATAGCATCCTGCTTTCCCATCAAGGTTTGTAGCTTAGAAAGAAATAATAATAATAATAATAATAATAATAATAATAATATAATATTCCACCATTTATTGCTAAAAAGACATGATTTTCAACTCCATTTATTAGTTCTCTTGCTTTAGGGTACACTTGGGCACACTTTTCTTTCTTATTTCTCTTCTTGTTCATTTTTGAAGTTTTTATGTGAAAGATTTATTTTAGTGTTGTTACTGTTCTTAAAGTATTTTATTTTAATTGTTCATTACTTCCCTTGTAGTTTATTTACTTCCTTATTTCCTATCCTCACTAGGCTATTTTTCCTGTTGGAGTCCTTGGGATTATAGCATCCTGCTTTTTCAACTAGGGTTGTAGCTTAGCTAATAATAATAATAATAATAATAATAATAATAATAATAATAATAATAATAATAATGATATTATTATTATTATTATTATTATTATTATTATTATTATTACTCGCTAAGGTACAACCCTAGTTTGAAAATCAAGATGCTAAAAGCCCAAGGGTTCCAACAGGAAAAATACCCCAGTGAAGAAAAGAAACAAGGAAATAAATAAACAGCAAGAGAAGTAATAAACAATTAGAATATGATATTTCAAGAGCAAAAACAACATTAAACAGAACTACTACTACTACTACTACTACTACTACAACTACATTAAATAAAAAAGCTACTACTACTACTACTACTACTATTAAATTAAATAAAAATGTTACTACTGTACTACTACTACAGTATTACTACTGCAATTAATAGAAATACTACTACTACTATTATTACTACTACTACTACTACTACTACTACATTAAATAAAAATGTTACTAATACTACTATTACTACCACAATTAATAGAACTACTACTACTACTACTACTACTACTACTATTACATTAAAAAAAATGTTACTACTACTACTATTACTACTACAATTAATAGAAATACTACTACTACTACTACTACATTAATTAGAAATACTCTACTACTACTACATTAATTAGAAATACTCTACTACTACTACATTAATTAGAAATACTCTACTACTACTACTACTACTACTACTAATAATAATAATAATAATAATAATAACAACACTGGTGTTAAAGAAGAACTTGTCATTATGAACACAGGTAGATTGACAAGAATACATCGTCAATGCTTCCTGGAGAGCAGAGTACTCTGGATTCCATAAAGTACTCAAAATATGATATTTGCGGACACATAATCACCGGTTTTGGACATGAACAGGTTCGCTCCCAAACGTCAACCTGTACTCGAATCTTCTCCACTTATATGGTTACGGAACTTGCGTAAGAACTTCTCTCTCTCTCTCTCTCTCTCTCTCTCTCTCTCTCGAAAGATATGATTTTCATAAAATCTCTATCTCTCTCTCTCTCTCTCTCTCTCTCTCTCTCTCTCGAAAGATATGATTTTCATGAAATCTCTCTCTCTCTCTCTCTCTCTCTCTCTCTCTCGAAAGATATGATTTTCATAAAATCAATCTCTCTCTCTCTCTCTCTCTCTCTCTCTCTCTCCAGAATAATTCTCCCCCCTCTCTCTCTCTCTCAAGATATGATTTTCATAAATTCAATCTCTCTCTCTCTCTCTCTCTCTCTCTCTCTCTCTCTCGAGAGAGAGAGAGAGAGAGAGAGAGAGAGAAATGTGATTTTCATAAAATCTCTCTCTCTCTCTCTCTCTCTCTCTCTCTCTATATATATATATATATATATTATCATTATTATTATTAAATGCTAAGCTACAACCCTAGCTGGAAAAGCAGGATGCTATAAGGCCAGGGGCCCCTACAGGGAAAATAGCCCAGTGAGGAAAGGAAACAAGGAAAAATTAAATATTTAAAAGAATAGTAACAACATTGAAATAAATATTTCCTATATAAACTATAAAAACTTAAACAAAACAAGAAGAAGAGAAAGTAGATAGAACAGTGTGCATGATTGTACCCTCAAGCAAGAGAACTCTAACCCAAGACAGTGGAAGGCCATGGTACAGAGGCTATGGCACTACCCAGAGCAATGGTTTGATTTTGGAATGTCTCAAATTGAACAGTAGGATCTCAAAAAGACAAATTTGTATTAAACACGGACGATGAATAACTTAGATTAGAACACGAAAAACTATCGTGATAATACTACATAACTTGAAGAAAAAAATTGAGTGTTATCCGAAATAATTCAAGCTACTCCAGTCTACAAAATCGAGTTCCAAGTTAACCAGCACATTCATCAAAATTTAAAATCATTTCCCTTCCGCACACGTTCTTCTACTATATCATTATTCTCCAGTACTATAGACCCGTTGAAATTCCTGGCGAATTTGCACTCACGGTCTTTCACCTTTCTGTTAGGTACGAAGTTTCATATATCGTATTTACTTTTTTTTATTATTATTATTAACTGTTACATATGATGTCCAAATCCCAGTATAGTGGATGGCTTTGACCACGGTTTAGTTATATTATCTATTCTAGACCGTGGCTTTGACGAGGCTATCACGGAGTGAAGCCAATATTCAGATTAAAATAACCTCTCTCTCTCTCTCTCTCTCTCTCTCTCTCTCTGGTTTTGACCACGGTCTAGTTATATTATCTAGACCGTGGCTTAGACGAGACTATCACGGAGTGAAGCCAATATTCAGATTAAAATAACTCTCTCTCTCTCTCTCTCTCTCTCTCTCTGGCTTTGACCACGGTCTAGTTATATTATCTAGACCGTGGCTTAGACGAGACTATCACGGAGTGAAGCCAATATTCAGATTAAAATAACCTCTCTCTCTCTCTCTCTCTCTCTCTCTCTCTCTCTCTCTCAGGTACAAATGCACCACATTATGAGATGGTTAGGAGAATACCAATTACATACAGCAACTGTGGGAACACAGTTGGAGAGTTATGGGGGTCCTTTGACTGGCCAGACAGTACTATATTGGATCCTTCTCTCTGGTTACGGTTCTTTCCCTTTGCCTACACAGATACCGAATAGTCTGGCCTATTCTTTACAGATTCTACTCTGTCCTCTTACACCTGACAACACTAAGATTGCCAAACAATTCTTCTTCACCCAAGGGGCTAACTACTGTACTGTAATTGTTCAGTGGCTACTTTCCTCTTGGTAAGGGTAGAAGAGACTCTTTAGCTATGGTAAGCAGCTCTTCTAGGAGGACACTCCAAAATCAAACAATTGTTCTCTAGTCTTGGTAAGTGCCATAGCCTCTGTACCATGGTCTTCCACTGTCTTGGATTAGAGTTCTCTTGCTTGAGGGTACACTCGGGTACACTTCTATCTAGTTTTTCTTCCTCTTGTTTTGTTAAAGTTTTTATAGTTTTATAGAAAATATTTATTTTAATGTTACTATACTTGAAATATTTTATTTTTCTTTATTTCCTTTCCTCACTAGGCTATTTTCCCTGTTGGGGCCCGTGGGCTTGTAGGATTCTGCTTTTCCAACTAGGGTTGTAGCTTAGCATTTAATAATAATAATAATAATAATAATCAGTTTTAATATTGATACAGTAATTATAACAGATATTGACTTTGCTTTATTTCAATGTAAACATAATTTCCTCTCGCTGAAAATATATATAATTACTGATCTGCAAAATAAGGAAAGCAAAATTAATTATATATATATTTTACAGAGCTCTCTTATAAGTACGTGAATCAATACTTGCTTGAGGGTACACTCGGGCACACTATTCTATCTAATTTCCATTCCTCTTATTTTGTTAAAGTTTATATAGTTTATATAGGAGATATTTATTTTAATGATGTTACTCTTCATAAAATATTTTATTCTTCACTTTTTTCCTTTCCTTACTGGGCTATTTTCCCTGTTGGAGCTCATGGGCTTATAGCATCCTGCTTTTCCAACTATGGTTGTAGCTTAGTAAGTAAGTAAGTGAGTATTAATAATAATAATAATAATAATAATAATAATATCATATCTCCCATCCTTCCTTATATTATTATTATTATTATTATTATTATTATTATTATTATTATTATTATTTGCTAAGCTACAACCCTAGTTGGAAAAGCAAGATGCTATAAGCCCAGGGGCTCCAAGAGGGAAAATAGCCCAGTGAGGAAAGGAAACAAGGAAAAATAAAATATTAAGAACAGTAACAACATTAAAATAAATATTTCCTATATAAACTATAAAAACTTATAACGTGTATTCTCTGTTTAGATAATTTAAACAACGCTTAAACTTTGTCATTACTTTAATGGATGATCACTGCTAACCACAGGAATGTCTTCCACTGTTTCCATACCACAATGGCTGGGTGCAGGGGACCATATAGTAATTTTATCCTGCGTTTAAGTATTTAGAGCACCGTGGAGGTAATATGCTGTCATAGCTTGAACAAACATTTGCATATGGTTGTTCATTCATCTTGTGTGTATACAATATACCTGACAACACTGAGATTACCAAACAATTCTTCTTACTGCACTGTAATTGTTCAGTGGCTACTTTCCTCCTTGTAAGGGTAGAAGAGACTCTAGCTATGGTAGGCAGCTCTTCTAGGAGGACACTCCAAAATCAAACCATTGTTCTCTAGTCTTGGGTAGTGCCATAGCCTCTGTACCATGGTCTTCCATTGTCTTGGGTTAGAATTCTCTTGCTTGAGGGTGCACTCGGGCACATTATTCTATCTTAATTCTCTTCCTCTTGTTTTGATAAAGCTTTTATAGTTTATATAGAAAATATTTATTTTAATGTTGTTGCTCTTCTTAAAATATTTTATTCCTCACTGAGCTATTTTCCCTGTTGAAGCCCCTGGGCTTATAGCGTCCTGCTTTTCCAACTAGGGTTGTAGCTTAGCAAATAATAATAATAATAATAATAATAATAATAATAATAGACCATAGGCCTCAGACATGTCCTTCCACTTGTGTCTGTTTATGATCTTTCTGTGCCAGTTCAAGACCGCAAACTTTCTTAGTTCGTCGATCCATCGTCTTCTTTTCCTTCCTCAGCTTCTTTTACAAGCTGTAGTGGACTCATTCTGTTATTCTTAATTTTTCGGTTTTCTTTAAACAGCATTACTGGTTCTTATTTATCCTTTCGCATAAAATATTGTTCATAATTGTTCCTTGAATATTTTTGACTTTCATGGCGCTAATATTCGTTTGCAATGAAAAAAGATGGTGAAACCAATTTTTTTTTTACTAGGTCTATATTGAAACGTAAAATATGGATGACTAGGCCTACATTTTTTCTTTACACTGACATCGTCATGCCCCCTGCACAAAGTGGCAATAGGCCTATGTTCCGTTTCTTGCAGAAGACAGCCAGTTAGCAATGGTATTTTTCCCTGAGAATGCAATATGATTGAATTGGAAGAAATTATGCTTATTAATTTTAATTTATTAGTAAGTTTGACTCATAGGGCTGGTAAATTTCTATCTTTTTTATAATACTGTAATTTGCTTGGTTTTGTAAGTGCATACGAACTTAGTGTAACGACTTTTTATACTGGAAACAAGAAAATCGTTATGTCAAGATATTAAACATCTATACATGTTTACTTACTTGTTTTACTTGTTTTGGGTTAAAATCCAACCCTCCACTGAAGTCGAGTGAACTACTCGGGCGGGTCCATATTAATCATCTAACGAAACATTTTCATTATAACTTATACAATTCTTTGACTGTAGCATCTTCCAAATCATATGATCTTGTGAAAAGTAATGTCTTTAGTTTCTTCATAAATTCAATTGCTCCCTTTAGATCCTTCATTTCAGTTGGCAGTTTATTATAATGTCTAGGCGCACAGTAGGTGAAAGCCCTTTCACCAAATTTACTATTTCTTCTTGTTCAGATAGTCTATGTCACTCATGTGTCTTATGGTAACATTTGTTTCTAGTTCTAGTTTATTCAGGCATTCTTTTAGATATCCTGTTCGTAATACTAGGCAGGCAGTTAATTCTAATAGCCAGGCCTTCTCCATCACGAGGCTCAATACTACGCAGTACTCTAGAAGTTTTATTCCAGCTGTGACCAAGTTGTGGAATGATCTTCCTAATCGGGTGGTTGAATCAGTAGAACTTCAAAAGTTCAAAGTTGGAGCAAATGCTTTTTTGTTGACGAGGCGGACATGAGTCTTTTTATAGTTTATTTATGACATATTTGTTTTTGATGTTGTTGATAGTTTATTATATGACATGTCTGTTTTGACGTTGTTTCTTATTTTAGAATGATTTATTGTTAATTTGTTCTCTTCATTTATTTATTTCCTTATTTCCTTTCCTCACTGGGCTATTTTTCTCTGTTGGAGCCCCTGGGCTTATAGCATCTTGCTTTTCCAACTAGGGTTGTAGCTTGGATAGTAATAATAATAATAATAATCAGTATCTTAAACGTTAGTAAGAGTAGCCTAAATACGGCGTGGATCAAAGCATACGATGTAGAAACAGACCTCCAAACTGATGCCAAATGAAAACCTATAATTATGCAGCTGTGCAGTATGTTGCGTAGACAAACCGTAATAAAGAAGGCTAATTTGCAACATGGGACCGCTAACTCTAAAATTGTAACGTGAACGTTGGTTTTCATCTCAATGGTTTGCCATAATTATAGCATTGCGAGAATATAGCCTCTCAGCATATAGCCGTCATTCATTTGCCAATGACCCTCTTTTCTATAGTCCACAAGCTGGCTGCTGCTCTCTCTCTCTCTCTCTCTCTCTCTCTCTCTCCTCTCTCTCTCTCTCTCTCTCTCTCTCTCTCTCTCTACATATTGTCAATGTTATTACATCATTTATAGAAGTTTTTCCATATATTATTATCATTATTATTTTCTAAGCTACAACCCTAGTTAGAAAAGCAGGATGCTATAAGCCCAGGGGCTCCAACGGGGAAAATAGCTCAGTAAGGAAAGGAAAAAAAGGAAAAATAGAAAATTTTAAGAATAACATTAAAATAAATATTTTCTAAATAAACTATAACAACTAACAAAACAGGAGAAAGAAAAATTAGATAGAATAGTGTGCCCGCGTGTACCCTCAAGCTAGAGAACTCTAACCCAAGACAGTGGAAGGCCATGGTACAGAGGCTATGGCACTACCCAAGACTAGAGAATAATGGTTTGATTTTGGAGAATTATATATTTTGTGTATTGTCTCTTTTAGGTAGGTCTGAGAGTTATTCATTTTAGGAAATTATATTAGGATAATAGTCTATAGCTATGAACTTGCAAACTATACTGGTTTTAGATTTAATTTTTGGGGCTGTTAGTAACTTTACTATTTAATCTCAAAAGCTGTTTTTCTAGTTTTATCATACATGGAAATCTTGTTCCCTACTGGATCTACATGTTTTATTTTCCGTATAAATTCTTATTTATATATGGTATGACTTTCCGAGTCAGTTATACGGAAGATTTTTGATGTTCTCGATTTCTCTTTGCCTTGAAATAACCAATAGTTGATGTGAAGGATCATATGGAGAGGTAAATTCTCAAATGGAAATCTTGTTCCCTACTAATCTACATGTTTTATTAGCCTTATAAATTCTTATTTATATATGGTATCACTTCCCGAGTCAGTTATACGGAAGCCTTTTGATGTTCTCGATTTCTCTTTGCCTTGAAATAACCAACAGTTGATGTGAAGGATGATATGGAGAGAAAAAAAGGTTGTTGGAAGAGGATGTCTTCTCTCGTGTCCTTGATGTGAAAGAAGAAGAATCAGCAGTTGCTGATTTCGCATATTAACAATTTTGGAAATTAACAATAATTTCAACAATTTAATATCTTCAAAGGTTAACGAATGGATATTTAGTTGCCGTGAAAATATATTGTAAACTCACAAGTTTATTTTAACAACAGGGAATGTTAACATTTAATTCCATCGTAATCACTGTCATAGAAATCGTTCGTTTGGCTTCATTTACTTTTATAGATTTATTTTAAAGATATTTGTAGATAAAATCGTTTAGAATTTATAATAATATCTATCCATTTTTTTTCATAATTCCAGTCGATTATGAGTATGATAAGACCAAGATTTATTAATAATGTACAAAAATATGAAATAAAGAAAAGTTTTAACCAAGCATTCGGACAGATTATATATCGTTCGTTTGACTTCATTTACTTTTATAGATTTTTAAAAAAAGATATTTGTAGATAAAATCGTTTAGAATGTATCATAATATCTATCCATTTATTTTTTTTCATAATTCTAGTCAATTATGAGTATGATAAGACGAAGATTTATTTGTAATATACAAAAATATGAAATAAAGAAGTTTTAACCAAGCATTAGGACAGATTGTATCAGCAGTCGACTGTCGAGTTTTCGGAAAGTCGCGAGTCCCTGGAATTAACTTTGTTTACAAACACGTAAAATAACGTGTTGTTAACAAGTGCTGTAATAAAAGGTATATTTTGTTTCTGTGTCGTATAAAGTGGAAATTTTCAATCTGGAATCGCATAAGTTTTATACTGGAAAAGCTCCAAGCAATGACTAGTGCTAACTTTGAAAGCAAGATGCTAGCCCTAGGCTATCTTGTATTGAGCCTTAGTTGTTTGGAGGGACAAACTGCAGTGGCCGCCAGGTAAGCATTTTATAAGGTTTTTACTATAGTAAGTGACAACTGGTCTCGTTTAGGGTCGTGTTCTGTTATTTTATATACTTGGATGCAAGATTAGGTAAGGGGATCTCGGTGTGGGTGAATTTCACATTTTACCCTGTAAGTAATAAGTTGTCCTAGGTTGGGTTAGGAACCTACTTTCTCACGGGCTAAAGGTATACTGAAGGTTAGAACGTTAATTAAGCTATCTATATGTCCTGAGTTTTCTCGAAAGGGGTTAGTTCCGTGTGTGCATCACGCGCTGATCACTAGATAAGGTAAACTTGCAAAAAAAGGCTTTTCTATAATCTACTGTTATCTGCCTCATTGGATCGATCCTTTTATTCTCTGATTTTAACCCCATATATATGTCTCTGCAAATATATCATAGGTGATATTGGCTTTACAAATCTTATCAGGCAAGATATTGGTAAAATTATAGAACAGTGCATTAATCGACTTTTAGAAAATAACATTTTTATTTAGTGTATTAAGTGTTTTTTTTTTATGTCTGATGGAAATCCATAGGTTTTGAATTATGGTGAGTTGACTACTAATGAAAAAGCAAATCCCAACACCTGAACCAAAAACCTATGGCTTTGCACTGGTTATCGTCATTAATTACGTTCTGAACTCTCTAGAATATACCGTTTACCATTCAAGTTGTATATTTAGAGTAACTTTTTCAAGTTTTGTCTTTTACATCAGTCATCATGATAAAGAAATAGTCATCGTCATTAAGAAACAAATCACAGTAATCAAAACTGAGAAGTACTAATGAAATGCGATCAAAATGCTGAAGCTTTTGTTTGTAAAAACTTCCAGACACATAGAGAAAACATGATTTTTAAATTCAATTTTCAATAGAGTCGTTCGTAGCCATGTTCATCATACTATAAGTACCTCCTTACCATTAGCGTCTTGTGGATAGAATTAGTGGGTGTGCTGCTCCAGAAAATTTGAAGCTTTTGCTTTGATATTGTGTAAAAGGAAAAAAACGGTTACAAGTAAATTTATTTAGAAACATGAGAGAGCCCTAAAAGAACAGAATTGAGCATTTTTACTTACTATAACCTAAATTGTTATAGTTCAAGCTTGATGCGTTCATTTAGAAATAATATCCATTCTTCTTTTAATTTGCTCAAACAGATCAATAATTTTCACCTTGATCTCTGGACGACAACTGAGTAAATTTTTCACTTTTGAGAACACTGCGGTAAATATGTTATTATTGTTGTTATTGTTGATGTTGTTGTTGTTTTTATTGTTGTTGTCATTACTTGCTAAGCTACAACCCTAATTGGAAAAGCAGGGTGTTATAACCCCAGGGGCCTCAACAGGGAAAATAGCCCAGCGAGGAAAGGAAACGAGGAAAATTAAAATATTTTAAGAACAGTAACAACATGGAAATGAATATTTCCTATGTAATCTATAAAAACTTTAACAAAACAAGAGGAAGAGAAATTAGATAGAATAGTGTGCCCGATTGTACCCTCAAGCAAGAGAACTCAATCCAAGACAGTGGAAGACCATGCTATAGAGGCTATGGCACTACCCAAGACTAGAGAACAATGGTTTGATTTTGGAATGCCCTTCTCATAGAAGAGCTGCTCACCATAGCTAAAGAGTCTCTTCCACCCTTATCAAGAGGAAAGTAGCCACCGAACAATTACAGTGCTGTAGTTAACCCCTTAGGTGAAGAAGAGTTGTTTAGTAATCTCAGTGATGTCAGTTGTATGAGGACAGAGGAGAATCTGTAAAGAATATGCCTGACTATTCTTTGTATGTGTAGGCCAAAGTAAAGTGAACCGTAACCAGAGAGAAGTATCCAATGTATAACTGTATGGCCAGTCAAAGAACCCCATATCTCTCCAGCGGTAGTATCTCAACGGATGGGTTAAGCCTTGGCGAATCTACTACCTGTAAGAATTTTCTGTGTTGAAAAACTGCATTTTGTCTCTGATTTTGTCCTTGGTAATGGCATGAAAACTGAAATGAATGTAAAATAATTAAGAAAAAAAATATGATAAAATTGCGGGAAGTAGGACAGTAATCTAATTCTATATTTCA
Source organism: Palaemon carinicauda (assembly GCF_036898095.1). Taxonomy (NCBI): domain Eukaryota; kingdom Metazoa; phylum Arthropoda; class Malacostraca; order Decapoda; family Palaemonidae; genus Palaemon; species Palaemon carinicauda. The sequence continues at coordinate 45,964,223 of NC_090726.1, read as the reverse complement.
TAACTTTCATGAATATGATGTTTTAGCACAACGGCTGTAGAGTAGAGAAAAATAACTACCTTCCACCAACACGCCAAGATCGGGCTTCAGTGTGGAGCGACAGGGCTCTCTCTTCCTTTCTGCCTCGGGTGCAGCTTCCTGATTGCGCATGTGCACAACATTCAAACACCATGCAGCTGGAACTGTGAAGTGCTCAGTGCCATGCAAACATTTTGTTTTTTGATGAACTGAAGGATGGCTACTGGCATTAAGCTCAGCGATTAAATATAATATTGTACAAGTATAAAGAGAATTAAAGGAAAAAGTCCTTATATTGAATGTTATTGATAATTTTAAGCGAAAATACACGAGCCACCACTGTTCCTAACTTAATTGAGTGTATTGACCTGTAATTACTTTTTCTTTTTATTCGGCCGTAGCTCGCTTCTCTCGCAGATAAACATTATCTCATTTTTCCAATGTCCTGGTAAGCGGAATATGTTGAGCTACACGCGTTAGCCCAGTGGGGTAGTATTTTGGCGTTATTTTGCTTATCTAATATGTCACTTGGTTCAGTTGGTTTTTATTCTGCTGCAGCTCGCTTTGCTCGCAATTTAATGTGATCTCATTATTCCTCTGGTCTCGCAGTCTGAACATGTTTTTCTGTTACTTTATTTATCTAATATATCTCTTAGCTCAATCATACAATTTTAACAAGGGGACGAGTAGTAGCTTCGTGTTCCAGCCTCTGTTCGAACATGGGCCTGGCTTCCATTTCCCATTATCAGACTAAATATGTCACAATTTTACCCTAATCTTTCTTTATTAACACGATAAATAAAATAAGAGCTGTAATTATATTGTAAATTCCAATATTGAAAATAAATAACCAAAAAGGTTAGAATATGTAATGTTAGGGCCTTTATTTTGTTTGAACAAGTACTGTAACTTACAACAGAAGTACCACGGTACCACCTATCAGTTTTTTTCTGAACTACCTGGTGGAAGGAGGCCTCTGTACCATGTGCTAAAATGACAAAAGGAGCAAAACAGGAATATTTTTTATCAAAATCTGTAACTTTATTAATAGAGGTTTCCGTCAGTAGTATTTGGTATTCAAAATTGTGTATTTAAAAAAACCTATTCAATTATGTGAGTTCCAGTGCCCTTACTAATATTGCACTCTTCTATAATGAAACCAAGATGATATTAAAAAAAACATTCCATATACCAGAGCCTTTGTAGAAAGGCGTGACTCCTTTCTTACGTATGGAAAGTGGGATATTTTCATCCAATTTCCTCGGGAAGTCTTTAGTAACACCCATACTACAAACGTCCCATTTACTCAAGTAAGTATATTTGTGGGTATATTGTTCATCAAAATAACAATGTTTAAACAGTTGATGGTTTTTTCTCTGCCGTGTCTCGCTTCGCTCACAATTTAACATTATTTCCATGTTCCTCTCTTATGGGAGACAGTACGTTGCACTACACGTGTTGGCTGCATGGCTGAGTATTTTGGCATTACTGTATTTTAGATATCTAATTAGAAATACTTTATTTGAGCTGAAAACTGCTAACGGTTATATTTAAAGCATGGAAATACATCGGAAAATGTTTTTGTAAATGTAGGCAACGTGTGCGGTGAGTTGTCAAACAGTGCAAGTCCTCTGAGCGAAAACTACAAACACTTACAGTACAGTTATGGTGTACTGTAGTAATAGTACTATACATATATTACAGTAATATACACTACAGTATCAGCGAGTGTTATGCAGTATTACATAGGAACAAAATTGTTTTGTTGTTACAGTATAAGTGTCCCGGTGACTAATATAGTGTTACGTACTGTACTATACTATACTGTACTGTACTGTACTGTTTCCTTACCGTGTCTAGCACTAGTATACGTATGTGCACACGTACTGTACACTTACTGAATTGTCTTCATTCAATTACAGAATTCTTATATTAATATTGTTTTTTCTTGGTTTCTACCAAGTAAAAACAATATTAGGCTGTACTTAGTGTATTAATTGACTGCTCGTAGTCAGTGGGCAGCAAGTATTTGCGTATTCTCGTTCTTCGTACCTGTCTCTTTTACCTAACCAACGATGAGTGAGGGCTGACTGTATAGACTTTTACTTTCCTCAGTATCTTAACTATTACTTCATAGTGCAACTGCAGGGAACTCTCCCTTAGGTAGTAGGTTGACCACCCGTTGATAGAGATACAGTACCACCGCTGGAGGATTCTTTGGTTCTTTGACTAGCCACTTAGTACTACATTGGATCCCTTTATGATTACAGCTTATTTTTCCTTTGCCTACACATACAGGTAGTAGGTTAGTAGGTTGGACAGGGCACCAGCCACCCGTTGAGATACTACCGCCAGAGAGTTATGGGGTCCTTTGACTGGCCAGAGAGTACGACATTGGATCATTCTCTCTGGTTACGGTTCTTTCCCTTTCCCTACACATACACCGAATAGTCTAGCCTATTCTTTACAGATTCTCCTCTGTCCTCATACACATGAAAACACAGAGATTACCAAACAATTCTTCCTCACCCAAGGGGTTCTGCTGACACCTATCTTGATTTGTTACAAAAAAAAATTGCTGGCTATCATGTTTCTTATCCTTGATCTGGATACTAATCTATGGCACTATCTTTCAATTAGTTCTATGTACTTGTTCAAAAAGATCTTTCATTATTCTGATCATCATTTCTATTCAGATATTATCAGACTCTCCCATCTGATACCATTTACTAGATGTAGTTTTGCAGACAATTTGTCTTTGCTCAACTTTGTATCATCACTCTACCCATTGCAAACACTAACTACAAAGGTGAACTTGGTCTCTTTGCTCCTCAGCTCTGTAATGTGGGGTCATTGATCATGTGGCAATCCAAGTACAGTATTGATGCAGGAACACAACCTTGAACGCTCTACCCGGTGCAAACACTAAGAACAAAGGTAAACTTTGCCCCCTTACCACTTCAGCTTCATAGTGTGGGGTCATCGATCATGTAGCAATCCAAGTATAGTATCGATGCAGGAACACAATTTAAGTCTTGTTGATCTAACTCACTAAATTTACTGATTATAATTTCCTGCCTCTTTCCAATGAATGCTCATAGCAGCTTGCCTTGTTCATCAGAATCGGAGGCTCTCTGTCTTTAAGGAAATAGTCAACTGTTCAATGTTGTCACTCGAATTCGCCTTGGAAATCCGGGCCCTTGTTCCTAAAATGGACAGAACCCCCTCAATAGCTTACTGAGTCCCCCCGACCATTCACCACACACCAGAGCTCTACATTCATTACAAATGCAATCTGTCCAAATCTCACTCCATTCTCATGTACTGTAATGGCCCCTTGTTGGTCAATCACATCCATCTCTAGCACTACTTCCACTCTTGATGTGATACTGGCCACTACCATGGCATTCACTCACATGAGCCTCCCATGCACCCTCAAGTCTACCTCATTCACACCTCTGCACACTTGTCTACTAGTCTCAAAGCCAGTACGGTACTGTGGTCGAATAGCCATTGTCAACGAGAGCCCTCGCAACTCTTTCCCCCTGCCTCGACCTCATCTACAGTAGTAGCAGAGAGCTAAGAAGCACCTTTACTCCTCCAGAATGCTGGTTGATAGCATACCAACCCCTTTCTGGTCATTTCTCTGACTGCACCTTAGCATTATGTGCCCTGCTTTGCCTCACCAGGAGCAAAAACAGTTGTCTATTGCACCTTAATATCTGCCCATGTGAGGGCCTCATGATATGAAGCACTGCCCCCTAAGATCTATCATCACTCCACTCTGCATGTTGGCTCTGAAACTAGCCTATGAGGGGGTTACTGCTTGAAGGGAGAATCTCCCTCCATGAGAACTTACGGTAAAATATAGGGAGTTCTCTCTCTTTGGCATTCAGTATCCCTAAGTGAATAGTAACTTGTTTTACAGATTATGGACACTTGGTCATCTATTTTTTATTTTCTTTTTACACTTTATATTTAGTTTTGTCATGGAACCTATGT
>NC_090726.1:45947703-45955203 GCF_036898095.1 Palaemon carinicauda | reverse complement strand
AAGTTCACTCTTGCTATCTTTTCATAATCTTGTCATGTTGTTAGTTATAGAGACTTTTTCATCTTCTCCTTTCTATTTGCTTCTCTTTATCCGATATCTTTTTTTTATTTTCTTCTGCCATCAACTCTACCATCTTTTCATAACATTTCTCTCGCTGTTGTTATGATGCCAATTAATAGGATAATTTTTTGTTTTATTTTCATCTTTTCTTTATTATACTTTCACTTTATCTCTAACATTTCTTACTTATTCTTCTTGTCTCCTTTTCTCATACTTTCTCTTCGCCCTTCTTTCCCCCTTCTTCCACGTCTTCTCTTCGTTCTTCTTTGCCTTTTCTTCCATGTCTTCTCTTCATTCTTCTTTGCCCTTTCTTCCATACCTTCTCTTCGTTCTTTTTTCCCCTTTCTTCCATGTCTTCTCTTTCGTTCTTCTTTCCCCTTTCTTCTCTACCTTCTCCCAGTTCTTCTTTCCCCTTTATTCCATGCCTTCTCTCGTTCTTCTTTGCCTTTTCTTCCATGTCTTCTCTTCGTTCTTCTTTGCCCTTTCTTCCATACCTTCTCTTCGTTCTTCTTTCCCCTTTCTTCCATTCCTTCTCTTCGTTCTTTTTTCCCTTTCTTCCCATGTCTTCTCTTCGTTTTTCTTTCCCCCTTCCTCCATACATTTTCTTCGTCCTCTTTTCCCCCTTCTTCTCTACCTTCTATTTGTCTTTTCTTTCCCCCTTCTTCCATGCCTTCTCTTCGTTCTTCTTGCATATCTTCTCATTTGCAAAATTCCATTACCCCTATTTCTTATATTTCATCTGTTCTCACTTTCTCTCCTTCAATTATTACATTAGATTCATCAAACGCTGACCTATTGACCCACTCAAAATGAGAGAGAGAGAGAGAGAGAGAGAGAGAGAGAGAGAGAGAGAGAGAGAGAGAGAGAGAGACCTTGTTGCATTTTTGCCCTTAAGGATCGAAACTCTTATCCTTAAATAATCCTGAGGGAATAGTGGTTCAGAAGGACCTTGATAAGCGTAGGATTTTCGTCTTTAGCAACTGGAGGAAGTTGTCTTGAACTATTGAACTGATGTATAACTTCTTATTTCTATTCGTCTCGTGATTTCTGTTGGAGTGACTCTCCAAGGAGTCCTCTCTCTCTCTCTCTCTCTCTCTCTCTCTCTCTCTCTCTCTCTCTCTCTCTCTCTCTCTCAAAAGTGTCCTTATTTGGAAAGGAAGATGAGCCCATAGGTTTTTGTTGGGGGCATTTTGGAGTGACTCCAAGGGACTCTCTCTCTCTCTCTCTCTCTCTCTCTCTCTCTCTCTCTCTCTCTCTCTCTCTCTCAAAAGTGTCCTTATTTGGAAAGGAAGATGAGCCCATAGGTTTTTGTTGGGGGCTTCTCTCTCTCTCTCTCTCTCTCTCTCTCTCCTCTCTCTCTCCTCTCTCTCTCTCTCTCTCTCAAAAGTGTCCTTATTTGGAAAGGAAGATGAGCCATAGGTTTTATTAAGGCAAATCGACTCTGCCTATCAGGAAGTTTTGTTTACTTGATTACCGTGAAACGCATTTGACATTCTGTGGTGTATACTAGTGTACGCGACCCTTTAGAAATGACGGCATAATGTATATATGTAAATATATACACCATATATATATTTTCTTTAATTGCCGCTAAGCTAACAAATGCAGAATCGATGATAGCATGTTGAATATTATCAATAGGGTATGATTTTTTAAAGAAAAGATTAATATGAAATATTCGTAGGTATTTTAACAAACAATAAGCTAAAACGTTTTGGTTATATAAACGCTTAAATAACAGAAAACGTGAAAAACAAGAGAATTATATAAAGTGTATGAATATGTTTTCTGGTTTAATTACAACACAGAACCAATTCATTATATAGGCAGGTTAATTATATATTAGAGGGAGAATAAGTTAGAAGGTGCTCACACATATCGTTTGGTTTTCTATATGAAGATATATCATAGACTTTCTCTCACCAGGGCATGGCTACTCCCTCTCTCCCCTACCCGAGGGACAGGGAGAGTTGAGCGTGGCCTGAAATACACACACACAAGCACACACACAGACACACACACACACATATATATATATATATATATATATATACACACACACTTATATATATATATATATATATATACACATACATACATACACACACATATATATATATACATACATACATACATACATACACACATATATATACATACACATACGTACATACTGTATATACACACACCTCCGGACACTTTCTCTTTATCATAGATGGGAGATGGCTTCATAGAAAAATTATCTAAGAATTTAATTGTAAAAGATTGGTGTTAACATATCCATGGAACAAAATATTTTATAGAATTAAATCAAGATTAAATTTCTTCCATAAAACACGATTAGGATTTTCCGAGGAACACCATATTCGGAAATAAAAAAACGTTTTAAATTCCAGCCCTTAACAGTGATAGCTATGGCCCTGACTCCATCTCCATATGTGAAAGAGGTTTCGAAATGCATTTGTTAAACATTCTCTCTCTCTCTCTCTCTCTCTCTCTCCTCTCTCTCTCTCTCTCTCTCTCTCTCTCTTTGCACCTGCTTGTCCTACAGTAACGATATGAACGCGGAGTCCTTGAAGTAATACTCCCCTGGCTGAGTCATGCATCTGGTACTCGTTGGTAATAACAGTAAATGAAAGTACTTAGCGAGGATGGTAAAGACTTGCTGTTACTGATTGTTACTGAGATTGTTAATAGAGTTTTGGTGGCTGAATCGTATTGTTAAGGCTTATTTTAAGGCTTAAAGTCCGGTCATGAATGGCAGAGGCGAGGGGCAGTGACATTGCTCTATCAAACAGGACAATGCCAATATGACTGACCATATACTGTATACATATGATCAGAGCTCAAGCCCACTCTTCATTCAAGCAAGGACTAAGGAGGGCCAAGCAATGGCTGGTAATGACTTAGCAGGTAGAACTGTAGGTTCCCCCAAAACACCCATCCTTAGCTCACAAGGATGGTGAGGTTGCAGCGACCAAAGGAAGTTTTCTTTTCGTCATATATATATATATATATATATATATACATACATACATATATATACTGTATATTTAGGTATATATATATATATACATATATATATCTAAATATATATATATATATATATATATATATATATACATAAAGTGATACCTCGGTAGTCGAACGACTCTATACTCGAACAATTCGGAGTTCGACCAAAATTTTCGAGAAATTTTTGCTGCGGTGCTCGACCAAAAATTCGGTACTCGACCAGCCGAACACGTGACGACCGCATGGGCTTTGTGATGATCGCGCCATCTCGGCCACTCTCGCTTGTTCGGGAAGCATCAGTTCTCTCGAGAGCGTCACTCAGACAACGCGCGATCAGCATTCGTTGTGATTTAGTGATTTTCAGTGCTTTTAATTGCTTTTTTAGCTTTCATAATGAGTCCCAAGAAAGTAATGAGTGTTAAGGGGAAGGAGAAGAGGAAAACAGTGCGAACAACGATCGAGTTGAAGAAGGAAATTATAGCGAAATATGAGAATGGTGTACGAGTGTCCGATTTAGCGGTAGAATACGGAATGGCGAAGTCGACCATTTCTACGTTTTTAAAGCATAAAGAAATGATTAAGAAGGCGAATGTTGCAACGGGAGTTACGGCGGTAACTAAGCAAAGGCCACAAGTGATTGAGGAGATGGAAAAGTTGCTTTTAATATTTATTAAAGAAAAACAGTTGGCCGGGGAAAGTGTTAGTGAAGCGTTCATTTGTGAAAAAGCGTTGCATATCTATGAAGAATTAGTGAAGAAAAGTCCGAGTACCAGTGAAAGTGATTCATTTACATTTAAAGCGAGCAGGGGTTGGTTTGAAAAGTTTCGTAATAGAACAGGTATTCATCGTGTTACTAGGCATGGGGAGGCAGCTAGTTCGGATCAAATTGCAGCCGATAAATACGTGGGGGAATTCGATCGGTACATAAATGAACAAAATTTGATCGCACAACAAGTCTTTAATTGTGATGAGACTGGGTTATTTTGGAAGAAAATGCCAGCCAATACGTACATTACCAAGGACGAGACGAAGATGCCAGGTCACAAGCCAATGAAAGATAGGCTAACATTGTTGCTGTGTGCAAATGCAAGTGGCGATTGCAAGATCAAACCCTTGTTAGTGTACCACTCGGACAACCCCCGGGTGTTCAAACGAAATAATATTTGTAAAAGTGCACTACCAGTTATGTGGCGCTCGAACACTAAATCTTGGGTCACAAGACAATTCTTTACTGAGTGGATAAACGAAGTGTTTGCCCCCCAGGTTAAGGCTTACCTCATTGAAAAGAGCTTGCCAATGAAATGTCTTCTGGTTATGGACAATGCTCCTGCACATCCTCCAGGTCTCGAGGATGACTTGAAAGAATACAGCTTTATCAAAATCAAATTCTTGCCCCCCAATACTACTCCCATACTCCAGCCCATGGACCAACAGGTCATTTCAAACTTCAAAAAACTCTATACCAAGGCCCTTTTCAGAAAGTGTTTTGAAGTGACCAGTGACACGAAGTTGACCCTAAAGGAATTCTGGAAGGAACACTTCAGCATCCTCAACTCTGTTAACATGATTGACCAAGCTTGGCGAGGTGTGACCTATAGGACATTGAACTCTGCCTGGCGTAAGCTGTGGCCATCATGTGTCACAGAGAGGGAGTTTGAAGGTTTCCAACCAGAGGCGGGTCCAAGCACTGCTACCCCTGTAATTTCTGATGACACTGATGTCGTTGAGGAAATTGTTGTCATGGGCAGGAGTTTGGGGCTTGAGGTCGACAAGGATGATATTGATGAGCTTGTAGAAAGCCATTCTACCGAGTTGACTGTGGAGGAATTGTTGCACCTGCAACAACAACAGCAGCAGGATCTGATTGTGGAGCAGGAATCTTCAGAAGAGGATGAGGTAAGGGAGGATGTTCCAAGTTCTCTCATCAATGAAATTTGTTCCAAGTGGGCAGATGTGCAGGCTTTTGCTGAAAAATACCACCCAGAAATTGCAGTAGCAAACCGGGCAGTGCATATGTTTAATGATAGTGTCATGTATCATTTTCGAAGAATACTGCAGAGGAGGAAGAAACAATTAACAATAGACCAGTTTTTCACAAAAGAAAAGAAAGCTGCTACATCAAAGCCTGTTTCTCCTCCAAAGAAGAGACAAAGAAGAGAAGAAACCCCTGAAATAGATCTGCCCACCCTTTCATTGGAGAGAGAAACAACTCCTGAAGGAGAACTACCCCGCCACATCATGGAAGGGGACTCTCCTTCCAAGCAGTAACCTCCCCCTTCCATCCTCTCCACATCCATCCCTGTATGCCATCGAACCGCTGCTCAAAGGTATGTTCACTACAGTACAGAAAATGGTTTAAAATTGTTTTATTTTAGTACAGTAAATGGTTTAAAATTGTTTTATAGGATTTTCTGACCAATTTCATACACATTTAGATAATTATTGTTGTTTAGGTACACGTTTTATTAATATTTTGGGCCTGTTCGAGTGCTTGGGAACGGAATAGAATATATACCATTATTTCTTATGGGGAAAAAAAATTCGGTACTCGAACAAATCGGAGGTCGAACACGGATCTCGAACGGATTATGGTCGAGTACCGAGGTATCACTGTATATATATATATAAATATATACATATATATATATATATATATATTCATATATATATATATATATATATATATATATATATATAGATATATAGATATACACACACATATAAACATACATACATACTGTGTTATATGCATTTATATAAACCAAACAAATTTATATAATTAGAAACAAAAAACGATTGAGGGAGAGTTTGCGAGATCCTTCTAGCACGAAAAGATCCTTCTAGCACGAAAAGTTTTAAGCATTTTTTCCTCTCTAGAGAATCCTTCACCTTTAGTTAAGGGAAACAATTACATCCTTTGCTAGTTGAAGAAAATTAGTTCTCAGAAGAATTTGTTTAGTGTTGAAAGAAAGGATGCTTGTACATAATTACTTCTAAGGAATTTGTTGCTTGTGTTTGTTCGTTAGATGATGCTTTTAATAGCTGCTTCTTTTATTCTTTAGTATTGATAATGTTTTTATGTTGACCAGGCTGACATGGGTCTTTTTATAGTTTATATATGACGTATCTGTTTTTGACGTTGTTAATAGTTTATATAGGACATATCTGTTTTTGACGTTGTTAAAAGATTATATAGGACATATCTATTTTGACGTTGTTACTGTACTGTTTTTAGAATGATTTATTGTTAATTTATTCTCATCAATTATTTATTTCCTTATTTCCTTTCCTCACTGGGCTATTTTTCCCTATTGGAGCCCTTGGGCTTATAGCATCTTGCTTTTCCAACTCGGGTTGTAGCTTGGCTATTAATAATAATAATGATAATAATAATAATAATAATAATAATAATAATAATGAGTTACTCATAAAGATGATTTATTTGAATAGATTGTAGGTATCATTAGTAATCATATAATCAACACGTTAAAAAACACATAGGAAAAGTTTGATATCATTGTCACCATCAATATATAAAAGCAAATGAAACTATTTCCTACTTTGCAAGGTACTATACTAAATTTTTCTTAATGGGGCGCATTTGCAGACTCAAGCGGTGCCATTTTAGCTCGGAAAAGTTTCCTGCTCTGATAGGTTAGAATTATCTAGTGCAACCAATCAGCGATCAGGAAAGTTTCCTGCTATCTGATTGGTTAAAATTATCTTGAGCAACCAATCAGCGATCAGGAAACTTTTCCGAGCTAAAAGGGCACCCCTATGAGTCGGTGCAAATCTGCCACACTAAAAAGAATTGACTATAGTGTTTCATTTGTCTTCCGCTCAGTAGTCGCCATAAACAAGTCAGGTCAAAATTGTATAAACTCAGCTGTCCTCTAGAACGACTTGTATCTGCAATAAATTTAGAGACTTCATGGTCATTTGTTGCTTTCTCCATCAGGTAATTTTTCTACGTTGAACTCTTAATTTCGCAAATTCCGATTTAAAGGTCGCTCATGAATGGCAGAGGTAAGGACAGTGATAATATCCTAGAGATTGACGTATATACATATGAATAGCGTCCAAGTTCTCCTTTCCATCCAAGGTATGACCAGGGAGGGCCAGGCAATAGGTGCTGATGACTCGGCATTTAGACCTATAGGCTCCCTCGAACCTCCCATCCTCAGCTCACAAGGATCGTGAGGTTGCAGACACCGCAAGAAACTATCGAGCTTGAGCGGAAATCGAACCCGAGTCCATCAGATTGCCCAGCAGAGAGTTTCCAGATGAAAATAGTATACAGTTGCCAATGACTGAGCTGTGCTTTCTGTCTCCTGGACATTATTGGTTTATATTGTTATCGTCGTCACCATTCACCATCATCTGTAGTTGGAAAAGCTAAATTGTGCAAACATCTTCCACCAGAAT
>NC_090726.1:45910203-45945203 GCF_036898095.1 Palaemon carinicauda | reverse complement strand
GGCGCATTTGCACCGACTCACAGCGGTGCCCTTTTAGCTCGGAAAAGTTTTTTCCTGCTCTCTGATTGGTTAGAATTATCTTGTCGAACCAATCAACGATCAGGAGACTTTTCCGAGCTAAAAGGGCACCCCTGCGAGTCAGAACTATACTCATATATTTTTTAATGAGGCGCATTTGCACCGACTCACAGCGGTGCCCTTTTAGCTCGGAAAAGTTTTTCCTGCTCTCTGATTGGATAGAATTAGCTTGTCGAACCAATCAACGATCAGGAGACTTTTCCGAGCTAAAAGGGCACTCGCGAGTCGGTGCAAATCTACTTCACTTAAAAGAATTAACTATAGTTACATTCTGAATAAGGAACGCTTTATATTATATTATCCTTCCCAAAGTTATTCTTAATCAACATATTTTTAATATATAGCTATAATTAAACACTACGCTTATATCTACCTTATATTTTTCAAGGGGACATGGCATCTGAACCATTCATGATATGGCAAACTAGTATATTATTCATTGCTTCCATTTTTTTTCGAATTCGTCACTGTAAAATGTTTTTTTTAGCTCTATCCGTAGTTCTATAAAAGAAATATTTGGGATAACATGTTAATGGTAATTTCTTAAATCTTGTAAACTTTTATGTACTCAGGGCTGCATACCCCTTAAGTACAATAAGGTAACATATGTTAAAAAATAGAATACTTTATATTTTTATTATGGCCACAATATAAATTTATATATGATGAATTCTTAGTTAGTTTATAATGGCCACAATATAAATTTGTATATGATCAATTCTTGGTTGGCCTTTTTATATATGAAAAATTTAGAATTATATGTTTAAGAATCAAAACGTATAAAAAGAGGGTAGTTATTTTTCTTTATTTTCTTTAGTAAATATTATGGATGAAAACCAGGGAATTGATGATAACAACAAAACCTTTAAGAATAGAATTTTCGTTTAGAATACCCAGAACATCATCAATATAATGATACCAAACAATGTGGGAGGACAAAACTGAAGGTACTAATGTTGTCTGAAAAGCTCCATATATACTGTATGTATATATATATATATATATATATATATATATATGTACATATATATATATATGTACATATATATATATATATATATACTGTATATATATATATTTATTTATATATATATAATATATATATATACATATATATATATATATATATATATATATGTATATATATATATATATATATGATTGTAACTATCATATACAGTATATACATATATATAAACAATGTTTGCCAATATATATGTATGTATATATATGCTTATCTATGCATGTATGTATATGTATGTATATATACACATATAAGTATATGCTGTATATGTATATATATATATACATATATATATATTATATATATATATACACATACACATACATATATATATATATATATATATATATATATATATATTACCTTATTGTAGTAATTATGCCAAAAAGAATTACATTAAGATATCTTTTATATGCTTTAGGGACATTTTAAGTTTTAAATTTTATGTGATATATGAACGGTGATATATATATATATATATATATATATGTATATATATGTATGTATGTATACTGTATATACAAGGTGCAGTATGTAGCTTATCAGCTGTAGCTTATCAAACGCTTTCAAACACACCCGCTATACGTAATGGTGTGGACGTCAAACCCATAAAAGCATTAATGAAGTAATTATCATTTACTGCCAAAGCCTCTTGCTCATTAACACCAGACTACTAGCTATTTGTGCTACGTAAAACCTCATGATTTATTGCCCTTTGGTATACGCAGCCCGAGAGACGGGTCCCTCTTCATAAAGGATAATTACTCAATGGCGGTATTTTATGAGAGAGAGAGAGAGAGAGAGAGAGAGAGAGAGAGAGAGAGAGAGAGAGAGAGAGAGAGATTTCTAAATACGAGCATAGAAATTATCAACAGTTATTGAAAATAGACAAAATATAAACCCATCGACTGCTATGATCAATGCTGGTATTTTATGAGAGAGAGAGAGAGAGAGAGAGAGAGAGAGAGAGAGAGAGAGAGAGAGAATTCTAAATATGATCATAGGAATTGACAACAGGAATTGAAAATAGATAGAATATAAGTAAAATGACTGCTATGATCAATGCTGGTATTTTATGAGAGAGAGAGAGAGAGAGAGAGAGAGAGAGAGAGAGAGAAAATTCTAAATACGAGCTTAGTGATGAAGGTTATTTTATACGAAGAAAATATCAACAATTGGTTCATTATTATTTGAATTAACCTTAAAAGGCTGATACTGTAGTGCCATGAAAGAGGCAACTGCCGGGCTGTGTTTAAGAAAAGAATAGTGTCAGAGAATAATAAAAAGTGAAAATGAGAAAAAGCCGAATGTGGTGTAAGGTAGAGCCATTTTTTCCATTTTTTTTTCTTTTAAGGATAATTACATCTTGATTTACATGTTCTGTTATTAGGTTGTCTGTAATTGTAAAGAGAGGAGAATTTGTCTTGATGTAGGAAATTGTTACGGGAGATTATCTAATAACATATTGTTAATAGCCTGCCTCTCTCTCTCTCTCTCTCTCTCTCTCTCTCTCTCTCTCTCTCTTTCTCTCTCTCACTGGTACCGCTAACAGTGAGGCATTTGTTGACCTAATGCCCCAATTATAATAACTTGAGGAATAGATATTTATTTGAGGCTCGAGGTGAGTGGGGCAGGTTCATCCTTGCCAAGATTCTTGGACATGATGTGTCCTACTATGCAAGTGGCATTTTCAGATTTATTTCTAAAGCAGGTATTCTGAAAATTATTTAACTTTTACAATGACATTATACTTTTATGGTTTTAATTGAATATTCTTTTATTTTTCTTTATATATATATGTAGACTAAATGATATCGGCGTCAGTGACCTTAGATGTCAGGATGCCTGAAAACTTTAAATCAATCAATCAATCTCTCTCTCTCTCTCTCTCTCTCTCTCTCTCTCTCTCTCTCTCTCAGATGTGAATAATTGTGATGTAATTTATTATTTGTTTAAGGAATTTTTCCTTGGATTAGGGGTAATTTCCCTAGACAAGAATTTTAGCCATTAGCTCTTATGTATAGCTAAGGTCCAAAATATTACTACTGAAAAATTGTTAAATTTTACAATTAATTTTTTTTGTTTAGATCTTCAGAATTTATTATATTGATACTTGCCTTAATTTTTCTCAAACTCCTTACTCATAGTTTATAGGTCAATTTTAATCAGGGCCTTATTCAATTTTATAATTTTAGGTTAATTTGAACTAAGGTATTCAGTTTAATTAATGTTGTTTTTAGCTTGATTTTAATTATGTTTTACTCAATTTTCTGATTTATTTTGTCAATTTTAATTCAATTTTGTAGATTTTGTTTCTAGGTCAATTTTATTCAATTTTATAATTTTAGGTTAATTTGAATTAAGGTATTCAATTTAATAAACGTTGTTTTTAGCTTGATTTTAATTATGTTTTACTCAATTTTCTCATTTATTTTGTCAATTTTAATGAGGATATTATTCAATTTCGTGGATTTTGTATCTAGCTCAATTTTAATTAGGGTCTTATTAACATTTCTAAATAATGTTTTATCGCCAATTTTTAATTAATGTTTTATTTAATCTTCAAAATTGTTTTTGTCCATTTTAATTAGGGTCATTGAATTTCCTAGATTTTTTTTGGTCACTTTTAATTAGAGCCTTATTAATTTTCTAAATTTTGATTTTAGGTCAATTTTAAATCGGGCCTTATTAATTTTTCTAAATTTAGTTTTTAGGTCAATTTTAAATCAGGCCTTATTAGTTTTTCTAAATATTGTTGTTAGGTCAATTTTAAATCAGGCCTTATTTTTTTTTCTAAATTTTGTTTCTAGGTCAATTTTAAATTGGACCTTATTAATTGTTCTAAATTTGTTTTAGGTCAATTTTAAATTAGGCCTTATTCATTTTTCAAAATATTGCTGTTAGGCCAATTTTAAATCAGGCCTTATTCATTTTTCTAAATTTTGTTTTTAGGTCAATTTGAAATCGGGCCTTATTCATTTTTCTAAATTTTGTTTTTAGGTCAATTTGAAATCGGGCCTTATTCATTTTTCTAAATTTTATTTTTAGGTCAATTTGAAATCGGGCCTTATTCATTTTTCTAAATTTTGTTTTTAGGTCAATTTTAAATCTGGCCTTATTCATTTTGCTAAATCTTGTTTTTAGGTCAATTTTAAATCAGGCCTTATTCATTTTTCTAAGTTTTGTTTTTAGGTTAATTTTAAATCGGGTGTTATTCATTTTTCTAAATTTTGTTTTAGGTCAATTTTAAATTGGGCGTTATTAATTTTTCTAAATTTTGTTTTTACGTCAATTTTAAATTGGGCTTTATTTATTTTTCTAAATTTTGTTTTTAGGTCAATTTTAAATTGGGCGTTATTCATTTTTCAAAATTTTGTTTTTAGGTCAATTTTAATTAGGGTCTGATTCAATTTTCATTTATTAATTTTTTTTTTCTCTTGCAGAATAAGATTTATAAAATCAATTTACAGACCCACTACCACCCTGATTATAACAAAATCGCCACGGTCCCGCCCACAGCCTCCCCTTTATAACTTTACATTGTTCAGTTTTTATTTATTTCCTTATTTTTTTATTCATTACGCAATCCACCGACTTTGAACACCACCAGTTATAAGCCCTCCTGTCTGTATTGTCCGTTGGTGACACAGCGAGATGACGACTTTTTGCTTTCTAGTTTTTTTTTTTTTTTTTTTTTTTTTTTTGAACGAAGAATATTGTCATTATGGGACGATGTATAAAAACCCCTTTTTTTCAAGGTCACGTCGTTGGCTGAATCATGCAAAAATTCGGTAATGGTTTTTGAAGATTGATGCTAGCGAAGTATGTTTTTCATTATTTTTTTCTTGATTTTATTTTAAACACTTGACATACATATATGTATATGTATCTATGTAAATTAATATTTTTTATGTATGTACATGTTTATATGTATGTATGTGTTTGTGTATGTATACATGTTTATGTATATATATGTATGTATGTATCTATGTAAATTAATATTTATTATGTATATACATGTTTATATGTATGTATGTGTTTGTGTATGTATACATGTTTATGTATATGTATGTATATGTATGTATGTATCTATGTAAATTAATATTTATTATGTATATACATGGTTATATGTATGTATGTGTTTGTGTATGTATACATGTTTATGTATATGTGTATATATATATATATATATGTATGTATGTATGTATTTTATACGTATTATGTATACATATATATGAACCTTGACCTTGACATGTATTAATTGGCGTGGATTTTCATACTGTCAGATATGAACCAAGTTTGAAGTCTCTGTGACAATGATAGCCAAACTTATGGCTGATTACGTGAATTGGATATTTTGCTTAATAGTATCCTTGACCTTTGACCTTGACCTTCCAAATTTTAACAATTTCCAGCGTTTTACTTAACTGTTAATCACTGCAAGTTTCATTTCTCTACGATTAAAATTGTGGCTCGGACGCTGTTAACAAACAAACGCATACAGACACAAAAAGACACAAACAGGGGCGAAAACATAACCTCCTTCCAACTTCGTTGGCGAAGGTAATAAGATGTAAAACCCTACCTCAAGGTATCTTAATGTATAATTTGTACTGATGGTCGAAATATCTTGTAACAGAAATTAGTTATTAATGTAAGATTAATATAAGTTCGTGTAGTGAAAATATTTTATCTTATTATTCCAAATGTTAGTTCGTCTTGAGCAACACTTGATTTTATAACTAGAAATATTTCGTATTAGGAAATTTATTTTTTTCTCGACAATTTTTTCTTGTAAAGAAAACTCCTCAAGTCATTGTTCGTAAAGTATAGTTCTCCTGAGGTAAACATTTGCCTGGTTTTTTTTTTTTTTTTTTTTTTTTTTTTTTTTTTAAGTACGATTCTTGGCCTGATAACACTAAGAGGTGAGCTTCTCAGATTTTGTAGTTTATACTTTATGTAAGGACTAAAATCTCATATCAATTATCTTGTAATATTTTGTATTAATTATTCATTACTTGTAGTTTATTTATTTCCTTTTTTTTTTTTTACTGTCCTCACATTACTCTTTTTCCTTGTTGGAGTTCCAGGGGCTGGGGGGTATCCAGCTTTTCCAACAAGGGTTGTAGCTTGAAGGGCACTCCGAAGTTAAACCATTGTTCTCTAACCTTGGGTAGTGTCATAGCCTCTGTACCATTGTCTTCCATTGTCTTGGGGTAGAGTTTTCTTACTTAAGGGTACACTCGGGCACACTAGTCTGTCATATTTATCTTCCTCTTGTTTTTGGAAGTTTTAATAGTTTATATATGAAAGATTTATTTTAATGTTGTTACTGTTCTTAAAATATTTTTTATTTTAATTGCTCATTACTTCTCTTGCAGTTTGTTTATTTCCTTATTTCCATTCCTCACCGAAATATTTCTCCCTAATGGAGCCCTTGGGCTTATAGCATCCTTCATTTCCAACTATAGTCCATTTCTTTTATATAGGCAGATTTGCACCGACTCGCAGCGGTGCCCTTTTAGCTCGGAAAAGTTTCCTGATCGCTGATTGGTTAGAATTATCTCGTCCAACCAATCAGCTATCAGGAAACTTTTCCGAGCTAAAGGGCACCGCTGCGAGTCTGCAAATCTGCATCGCTTAAAGAAATTGACTATAGGATTGTAGCTGAGCAAGTAATAGTGATGATAATAATAATAATAATGAAAAATAAATTTCTTGACTCTTGTCCTCGAAATAGCTTTCGCCTTTCCGCCAATAGAGGTTATATTATTTTATCTCGAAGGAGAATCTTTTTGGGGGAAAAGGTAAAAGGACCCGTTTACCCCGAGGCTAGCATATGTCTCCTTATACCCATAGGACATTTTCTCTCTCTCTCTCTCTCTCTCTCTCTCTCTCTCTCTCTCTCTCTCGGGTTTTTGGTAATGTTACTTTCATATCAGACACGAAGATGAGAAAGAATTGAGAGAGAATTGAATAAGGATAATTCTCTCTCTCTCTCTCTCTCTCTCTCTCTCTCTCTCGGCTTTTTGGTAATGTTACTTTCATATCAGACACGAAGATGAGAAAGAATTGAGAGAGAATTGAATAAGGATAATTCTCTCTCTCTCTCTCTCTCTCTCTCTCTCTCTCTCTCTCTCTTGTTTTTGGAAATGGTACTTTTATATCAGACACGAAGATGAGAAAGAATTGAGAGACAATTGAATAAGGATATTTCTCTCTCTCTCTCTCTCTCTCTCTCTCTCTCTCTCTCGGCTTTTTGGTAATGTTACTTTCATATCAGACACGAAGATGAGAAAGAATTGAGAGAGAATTGAATAAGGATAATTCTCTCTCTCTCTCTCTCTCTCTCTCTCTCTCTCTCTCTTGTTTTTGGAAATGGTACTTTTATATCAGACACGAAGATGAGAAAGAATTGAGAGACAATTGAATAAGGATATTTTCTCTCTCTCTCTCTCTCTCTCTCTCTCTCTCTCTCTCGGCTTTTTGGTAATGTTACTTTCATATCAGACACGAAGATGAGAAAGAATTGAGAGAGAATTGAATAAGGATAATTCTCTCTCTCTCTCTCTCTCTCTCTCTCTCTCTCTCTCTTGTTTTTGGAAATGGTACTTTTATATCAGACACGAAGATGAGAAAGAATTGAGAGACAATTGAATAAGGATATTCTCTCTCTCTCTCTCTCTCTCTCTCTCTCTCTCTCTCGGCTTTTTGGTAATGTTACTTTCATATCAGACACGAAGATGAGAAAGAATTGAGAGAGAATTGAATAAGGATAATTCTCTCTCTCTCTCTCTCTCTCTCTCTCTCTCTCTTGTTTTTGGAAATGGTACTTTTATATCAGACACGAAGATGAGAAAGAATTGAGAGACAATTGAATAAGGATATTTTCTCTCTCTCTCTCTCTCTCTCTCTCTCTCTCTCTCTCTCGGCTTTTTGGTAATGTTACTTTCATATCAGACACGAAGATGAGAAAGAATTGAGAGAGAATTGAATAAGGATAATTCTCTCTCTCTCTCTCTCTCTCTCTCTCTCTCTCTCTTGTTTTTGGAAATGGTACTTTTATATCAGACACGAAGATGAGAAAGAATTGAGAGACAATTGAATAAGGATATTTTCTCTCTCTCTCTCTCTCTCTCTCTCTCTCTCTCTCTCTCGGCTTTTTGGTAATGTTACTTTCATATCAGACACGAAGATGAGAAAGAATTGAGAGAGAATTGAATAAGGATAATTCTCTCTCTCTCTCTCTCTCTCTCTCTCTCTCTCTCTTTTGTTTTTGGTAATGGTACTTTTATATCAGACACGAAGATGAGAAAGAATTGAAAGGCAATGAAATAATGATGATATTCTCTCTCTCTCTCTCTCTCTCTCTCTCTCTCTCTCTGTTTTTGGTAATGGTACTTTTATATCAGACACGAAGATGAGAAAGAATTGAAAGGCAATGAAATAATGATGATATTCTCTCTCTCTCTCTCTCTCTCTCTCTCTCTCTCTCTCTTTCGTTTTCGGTAATGGTACTTTTATATCAGACACGAAGATGAGAAAGAATTGAAGGGCACTTAAATAAGGATATTTATCTCCAAGTGAGATTTATATTACTACCCCTCCCCCCTTTTCTTGGAAAAGCTGAAGACATGAAAAATCCTAATCCTTCAAGGCATAGTTTAGAAAGGTTATTATCTTGCATATATTCCGTTGTTTTGCACCTAGGGGCTTTGCCTCCCGTAATTCGTAATTTTGATCATGAAATATCTCGTGATCGGGTTGAACATATCCAGATAAATCATCCGGAGGCTGTGCACGGGTTATGAATGGTGTTGGGTGTATCCGGGGTGGGTCCGGGGTGGATCCGGGCTGGGTCCGGGGTGGCGTCGGGTCGGTCCGGGATGGCGTCAGGGCATCCTGCCCACGAGAGGACTACACCGGATGGGAGGACGAAGACATTAATGCGTGTAATAAGATGGAGGATGTCTTTAGTTATTGGGATAAAGAGGCAGTCTCTCTCTCTCTCTCTCTCTCTCTCTCTCTCTCTCTCGTTGGTATGGCAGGGCACATGATCCAGTCTAGTGAACATATACCTAAAAGTAGATATATTTTGAAGGTTCATTACGATGTATTATTTTTTTTTTTTGGGGTGGGGGCTAGGGTATATTTTTTTTTCTAAATTATTAACGTGACATTTGAGTCTGGATGCCGAGTAATGATGTGTGTGATATATGAATATGAAATCAGAGAAAATTCTTAATTTTCTCTTATTCTGCTTAACCATCGTGATCACATTATGAAAAGAAGAGACGGTTCCCGTAAGTCAATGCTTGATTATAATAGATCTAAATCACATTCGGAAAGAGGTCTTTGGCTTTTTATCCAACAGAGAAACTGGATTGTTCTGTAAATCTACAAGGAAGTTTTTTTTTTTTTTTCAGTTAAGTCACGATGCCGCTAACGTATTTGTTCTTTTGACAATCTTCACTAGCGGAAGCGTGAAATCTTGCTTGATTTGTTGAAGATGGTAGTGTGTGGCTGTAAAAGAATGCTCCCTTTTTCGTGTAGCAATCATACTAATACAATATAATCTTCTCGTTATCTCCGCCAGCGAAGGTGGGAGGAGGTTATGTTTGGCCTCCTGTATGTGTGTTTGTGTGTTAGTTTGTTTGTATGTGAACAGCTTACTGGCCAGAATTTTAATTGTACAGCAATGAAACTTGCAGGGATTAACTGTTATGTAAAAAAAAAGCTGGAAATGATTAAATTTTGGAAGGTCATGGTCAAAGGTCAAGAAAAATGCCCAATTCACGTAATCAGCCATAAGTTTGGACATCGTTGTCACAGAGACTTCAAACTTGGTTCGTATTTGAGTGTCTGAAAATCCACGCCAATTGATACATGTTAAGGTCAAAGTTCAAGGTCGGGCAAATCTAGAAATAAGCTGTCGTGGCGGAGGTCTACGCTCTATTGAGTGCCCCCCTAGTTACGGATGCATTCGTAGTTAAAAATGGAATGAAGATGAATTTCTTGTGTTTTTTTTTTCTCGAGACTAAACATTTAAAAGCTGGATCGTAGAGAGAGAGAGAGAGAGAGAGAGAGAGAGAGAGAGAGAGAGAGAGAGAGAGAGAGAGAGAATGTAATTATATTCAACTACTGAAATGTGTTGGCGTTGTGCTCCATCCCTGAGGGCTGACTGTAATGATTGGCAATAAACTTTAGATATGGAGGGACACGCTATAGAGGGAACAAAACGTTTATACCCAACTTCTGGAGAATAAGGTGATTTTTCGCCATGTCATCTATAATTTTTAAGGTTTTTTTCATACTGTTATCTAGGGGAAAGCTATCATTTTATGTACGTTTTGATATAAATCTACAAGAAAAAGATTCAACCTCTTGGTGGTGTTATTATCAGTAATATATAACTAGCTTAGGTACAATTTAGTTGGAAAAGCAGGATGCTGTAAGCCCAAGGACTTCTACAGGGATAATAGCCTAGTTAGGAAAGGAAACGAGGAAACAGAGACTAATGTACCCCGAGTGTAGCCTCAAGCAAGGCAGTGGAAAACCATGGTTTAGAAGCTATGGCACTACCCAAGACTAGAGAACAATGGTTTGATTTTGGAGTGTCCTCCCTGAAGAGCTGCTTACCATAGCTAGCGAGTCTCTTCTCTCCATTTATTTAGTATTTTGCATAATTGTTCATATACAGTTCATGTTCATGCATATATATGAATGACATTTGGAATTTTGGTTTTGTGAGCAGCCTCAGTAAAGGTTAAAACGTATCAGGTGAGTAAACGTATGAATAATTAGATGGGCACTCAGTAGAGCGCAGACCTCCGCCGTGGTAGCTTATTTCTCGACCTTTTTCTCGACCTTGACCTTAATAGATATCAATCGACGTGGATTTTCATACACTAAATTATGAACCAATTTTGAAGTCTTGTGTTTACGATTTCCAAACTTATGGCCGATTACGTGAATTTGACATTTGGTTTATCTTGACATTCCAAAATTTAGTCATTTCCAGCTTTTTACGTAACAATTAATCCCTGCAGGTTTCATTACGATTAAAATTGTGGTCAGGAAGATTTTCACAAACAAATACACAAGCATGTGGTAACGTCCCTGACTGGTGAACGCCAGACCGGGGTTCAAGTCCGGCTCAAACTCGTTAGTTTCTTTGGTCGCTGCAATCTCTTCATCCTTGTGAGCTAAGTATGGGAGGTTTGGTAGAGCCCATAGGTCTATCTGCAGTCATCAGCAGCCATTGCCTGGCCCTCCTTGGTCCTAGCTTTGATGGAGAAGGGGCTTGGGTGCTGATCATATGTATATATGGTCAGTCTCTAGGGCATTGTCCTACTCGATAGGGCAATGTCACTGTCCCACCCCCTTTAAAAAAAAAACATGGGGTAAAACATAACCTCCTTAAAACATCGCTGGTGGAGGTATTGAAGTAAAACCTGGAATTCCTCGTTGGCCGGAGATAAAGGGAGCGTTTTGCAATTCATCAAGCGTAATTGTTATCGAAAAGTTTGTCGTGTGATCCCAAGGTGAGAGAGGGGAGAGGAAGGAGGAGGTATTATCTTTGTTAACCACAAAGGCATTTGGGTTCAAATCTCTTTTGCCTTGTCTAGTTTCCGTCGACCTTGAGGGTACCTCTTTGTGTGTGTGTGTATGTGTGGTACCTCCTAGGTTCGTAGGTGTGTGTGGACGCCTCTTTGAAATCTTATATCGTTTGTTTTCCTCTACTGCTCTACTGTTTAGAGGGATCGAAAAAGAATTATAATTAATTTTATTAATGTTGTTTATGTTTTGTTTACTCTTAGGGTGTGTGTGTGTGTGTGTGGTACCTCGTAGGTGTGTATGTGTGTGTGTGTGGACGCCTCTTTTGCTCTTATGGTGTTTATAGGAATCGCAAAAAGAATTAGAATTATTTTTATTACTCTTGTTCTATGTTTTGTTTACTCTTAGGGTGTGTGTGTGTGTCTGTGTGTGGTACTTCGTAGATGTGTATGTGTGTGTGTGGACACCTCTTTGAAATGTTATATCGTTTGTTTTCCTCTGTTGCTCTTATGGTGTTTAGAGGGATTGAAAAAGAATTATAATTAATTTTATTAATGCTGTTCTATGTTTTGTTTACTCTTAGGGTGTGTGTGTGTGTGTGTGTGTGTGTGTGTCTGTGTGTTTGTGTGTGGACTCTTATATAGTATGTTTTCCTCTACTGCTCTTATGGTGTTTAGAGGGATGGCAAAAAGAATTATAATTAATTTTATTACGGTTTTAATGTTTTTTTAATATTTTTGGTTTGCTGATAATTAAATCGATTTCTTTTTATTATTTTTATTACTATTTAATATTTGGTTTACTATTTGGTGTGGTTAATTAAATCCTTTACTTTGAATTATTTTTATTACTATTCTATATTTCGTATATTCTTTGGTTTCCAAGTAGTGAATTTGGTTTCCAGGTAATGAATTTGTTTCTTTAAATAATTTTATGGTACAATTATTCTAAATTTTGTTTACTTTTAGGTTTGCTGCTTATTAAAGGCCCGGTCACACCGCCCGAACGTTGCTGGAGCATTCCTTGAACGGTAGGGAGGTGGACCAAACCCTCGAAAATTTAATTTAACGTTTTTACGTTCGGTCTTTATTAGGCTGATGAACGTAGCAAATCCTCGCATATTTCCTGAGTTTTCTTACACCTCTATTATGGAAATTGATAATTTATGCAATAAGGGTATTTGTATACAGGATGTCGAAAAGTTTCAGTCGCTTTTTTTTTAATAAACTGTTAAAAAAACCGTAATTTTAATTAAGATACAGCGACCGTAATGTTTACCCTAATTTGTTATTATCTTTTACAGGTTGGTGACTAATATCACTCCGCTACGCTTTTCGACAGCCTGTATACCAATACCCTTATTGCATAAATCAGCAACTTCCATAATAGAGGTGTAAGAAAACTCAGGAAATATGCGAGGATTTGCTACGTTCAGCAGCCTAATAAAGACCGAACGTAAAAACGTTAGATTAAATTTTTGACGGTTTGGTCCACCTCCCTACCGTTCAAGGAACGCTCCAGCAACGTTCTGGCGGTGCGACCGGGCCTTAAGCTTTCTGCTCTTTTTGTTGGCACCTTAATTATCCATTCTATGGGAATGATATATTCTATTAGATGTCTCATTCCGAATCTCTTGTCACTAAAGTAATGTGAATTTGTAGTCGGTAATTTTCATCGAATTTGATTCAATCTCGGTCTGAAATTGAATAATCTTGGACCGGAAGGTGTGTTGTTGGAGACAGTTTTGCATATTTCTTTTTGGCTGACTCCACGATTTTGTATTTAAGCATATATATATATATATATATATATATATATATATATATATATATATATATATATATATATATATATATGATAAAGTTTTGCACATTTAGATGTGTTTTTCGCATTCAAATAAGCCATATATTTTTGATACATTAATGTCTGGATTCTCTTAACGACCTCGGGATCAGAACCCCAGCCGAAATCACACAAAGACAAGAGCTTGTGACCGGCCGGGAATCGAACCCTGGTCCGGCAAGCTTGTATAGACAGTGACTACCACTTGGCCACGAAGAAAGAATATATATATATATATATATATATATATATATATATATATATATATACTGTATATATATACATATATATGTGTGTATGTATGTGTGTATATGTATATGTATGTATATAGGATACAATCATATGTTTGTATACATACATACATACTAGTGTATGCGACCAGTCAAAATGACTATTAGCTTTATATATATATATATATATATATATATATATATATATATGTATATATATATGTATATGTGTATATACATACATACATACATACATACATACATGTACGCACACAGACACACTCTTTGTTATATAGGGAGGTATCGATAAAAGTTTTAAGAATTACATATTGTAAGATATGCAAATTATGATTACATAATGATAATTGGCATTTAGTTGATAAATCTTGTTGGTTCACATAATTGTCCGAAATTAGGTTTAAAAAATCTCGTTTGAATACCTGGTTAAAACTGTATAATATTGACATCAAGTAAAAGAAGTTTAAACACCATATTCAATACAGTAAGAACAACATTTAAGAACTAGTGTACGCAACCCGTCAAAAATGACGGCTAAATATTTAGATAGCTACTTCCACACAGTGTACCTCTCGGGGTATCCCCTCCCAGCAGGGTATGACTAATCTCCCTTTCCCCTACCCGCTAGACGGGGAGCGACCGAGTAAGTTATGCGTCTGGCAATACCGCTGTGCGTGACAGGAATATGTCATACCCGTTTTCGTGGGATTGATACTGTAATTTGTAAAGGATTTGGTATAGTGATGTTGAATATTATTAATATATGCCATTGTTTTTTTATCCAATTCGTAAACAATGCATTACGTGATCGCATTAAGACATGCGAATTATTTCTATCAGTCCGGATAGCTAGGTTGGTAGAGTCGCGGATTATAAGGAAGTAAAATTCTCTCTCTCTCTCTCTCTCTCTCTCTCTCTCTCTCTCTCTCTCTCTCTCTCTCTCTCTCTCTCTCTCTCTCTCTGCATGTATGTATGTATGTGTGTGTATCTATATATATATATATATATATATATATATATATATATATATATATATAATATATGCGCTGTATATACAGTATAAATAATGTATGTATATAATATATAATATATACATATAATATATAATATATACATATATGTATATATATATATATATATATATATATATATATATATATACACTGTATATACAGTACTTACTGTATATACAGTGCTCACACACATATTTATATGTATATACATATATATATATATATATATATATATATATATATATATATATATATATATATATATATATACATACACACATCCATACAGAGAGAGAGAGAGAGAGAGAGAGAGAGAGAGAGAGAGAGAGAGAGAGAGAGAGAGAGAGAGAATTGAGAATTATGGGGTGATAAAACACTCGTAGAAAGAAAATAGGCTTGAAAAAAAAAAAAAACCTGGACGTTTCAGAGGTCATTATCTTTTTACCCATGGGGTTATCATCACAATTAGGATGACCATAATAGTGATGTATAATGATACGGTGCCGTAATTAACGTTGAATATGAAATAACTTATTGATTGGTGTGTCAGCTGCTCTGATGCGTGTATGGGTTGGGGAGAGGGGGAGGGGTGGGGGTGAGGGAGTGGAGAAAGTGGGTGGTGGTTATAAGCGAGAAATTTCTTGGTTAAGGTGTGGTTATGTGTGAAAGAAAGATATTAAGGTTTTTTTTGTTTCTACATATTTAGGTTCATTTTATGCGCGGTTAGGAGCTCGTGTTTCTTTCTTTCTTTCTTTCTTTTTTTTTTTATTTTTTTTTACACCTCCGCCATCAAAGCTGGATGGTGGTTATGTTTTACCCTATATTTGTGTGTGTGTGTTTGTTTGTGAACGGCTTCCGGGCCACAATTTCAATCTTAGAGTAATGAAACTTGCAGGGGTTAACTGTTATGCTAAAATCTGGAAATGATTACATTTTGGAAGCTCAATGTTAAAGGTCAAGGTTACTGTCAAGCAAAATGTCCAATTCACGTAATCAGCCATAGGTTTTGAAACCGTTAACTCAGAGGCTTCAAACTTTGTTCATATTTGAGTGTATGAAAACTAACGCCAATTAATACATGTTAATGTCAAAGGTCACGGTCAAGCAAAATATCCAATTCACGTTATCAGCCATAAGTTTGGATATTGTTGTCACAGAGAATCCAAAATTGGTTCATATGTGATTGTGTGAAAATCCACACCAATTAATACATGAGGTCAAAGGTCACGGTCAAGCAAAATGTCCAATTCACGTAATCAGCCATACAGAAAGTTTGGACATCGTTGTCACAGAGGCTTCGAACTTGGTTCTTATTTGAGTGTATGAAAATCCACGCGAATTAATACATGTTAATGTCAAAGGTCAAAGTCGAGAAGTACAGTATGCTGCCGCGGCGGAGGTCTGCGTTCTACTGAGTACCCCTCTAGCTTTTTATGTTTTGGTATCCCGTCTAACATGAAAATTTATTGTTTGTTTATTGGTAGGCGTGATAGAGATCGGGGAATTATAATTGAAGTTGGCGGTCATTGTAGTTAATGTTAAAAATAACTGCTTGAACTTTTTTTCATCAAATAATTTGGGCACATTTTCTTAAATTAGGGCAAGCAGAAGGTACAACATCATAATCTCCCCTATATAATAAAGAGCAAGTGTCTGGCTATATATTTGAATATATACTGTATTCTTTCCAGTCACGCACAGCAGCATTGCCAGACCTATAACGACTCGATCGCTTTCCGTGTAGCGGTTATGGGAAATGAAGAGTAGTCATACCCTGGTGGGACGGGGTACCCCGTAGGTACACTGTTCATGCGTATCTAAATATTTAGCCATCTTTTTGACGGGTCGCATACACTAGTTCTTAAATTATATTTAGTGTTCTTAAGATATTTTATTTCTCTTTGTTTCCTTTCCTCACTGGGCTATTTTCCTTGTTGGAGCCCATGAGCTCATAGCATCCTGCTTTTCCAACTAAGGTTGTAGCTTAGCAAGTAATAATAATAATAATAATAATAATAATAATAATAATAATAATAATTTTATATTGTGCTTAAACTTCTGTTACATTCGCATTGTTATATTGAATGGTGAATTGAGATGGCTTGTTATTACTTCTACATTTTGGGATAGATTCATAATTTTTGTTTTTTGAGAAAGTGGCTTGAGCGATACACAATCCCTCGTCGTAATGATCAGCGTGCCAGGAGAGAACAGGCTTCTTGTGGTACAAGATCCATAGTCATTTAAAAAACAATTTCACAAGATGAGGCCGCATTAGTACGTGATCTATCATATTTAAGATAAATTTCCTTGTAAAGAGTCTTAGTCTGTACATGCTCTGTCGTCAGTAGTAGCTCTAAGCAAAGACAGTAAAAGCGAAGATTGGAAATATCTACAAAAATCCGTGCGCTTTTGTTTTACAATTAGCGCCATCTACTGACAACGCGCCAAATTAAAAGTATAGGGAAGATTGGAAAGCTAATCTATAAAAATTCGTGCGCTTTTGTTTTATAATCAGCGCCATCTATTGGCAACACGCCCCATTAATAATAATGGAAAAGCCCTAATGACGTATCACAGCTATTTTTTTTTATTTAAGCCTTTGACAGTAGTACATTACTGTAGGTACTGCGTTTCTACAAAATATGCATTTTCAAGGGTCTGACATTGCCCTGGCTAGCAGGACGATGCCCTAGGGACCTACCATTTATACTTATGATCAGAGCTTAAGCCCCCCTCTCCATCCAAGCTAGGACCAGGGAGGACCATTTAATGGATGCTGATGACTCGGCAGGTAGATCTATAGGCTCTCCCAAACCCCCCATCCTTAGCTCATAAGGATGGTGAAGTTGAAGACACAAGAAACTACCGAGCTTGAGCGGGACTCGAACCCTAGTCAGGCATATCTCCAGGCAAGGAGGTTTTCAATAGACTACCTCAACCATTTATTATTAAGCAGTGCAATAGTGACAAATTTAATTCTATTAATCACCCTTTTTTGTTTCCCGATTCCAGATGTAAACAAAAACTGATCAGCGCCATCTGTTGCCAACGCGCCCTACTAACAACAACTTAACGATCTTCCCTTTACAGCCCTTGTTAATAGCCGTCTCTTAGGGGAAAAGTCTTCGCTTTTATAGCCTTATCATCATTAAGAGCAGGTTGTCGGAGAAGAGGTTTTGATGGTACACGATCTATTGTCATTTAGATTCGGTGTCCTTGGAAAGAGGCCTTATAGTTCACGATTTATCGTCATTAAGGACAGCGTTCCTAAAGGGGCTCTGGAGGTTCCTTGACTAATTGACATTAAAGTAGTGTCCCTGGAAGAGACTTCTGAGGTATATGATCCATCTTCGTGGCCCATATAGTACTTGGCAGTTGTGGAATGATCTTCCCTAATCGGGTAGTTGAATCAGTAGAACTTCAAAAGTTCAAAGTTGCAGCAAATGTTTTTAGGTTGACCAGGCTGACATGAGTCTTTTTATAGTTTATATATGACATGTCTGTTTTTGACGTTGTTAATAGTTTATATAGGACGTATCTATTGCTACTGTTTTTAGAATGATATATTGATAATTTATTCTCATCATTTATTTATTTCCCTATTTCCTTTCCTCACTGGGCTATTTTTCCCTGTTGGAACCCTTGGGCTTATAACATCTTGCTTTTCCAACTAGGGTTGTAGCTTGGCAATTAGTAATAATAATAATAATAATAATAATAATAATAATAACAAGGAATTAATATGGTCTTTTCTTTTGGAAATTGTACTGTTTTTGTGGTTTTGTTGTTATCTGTAGTTATTCAGTGTGTACATTTCTGGTGGAGATATTATAAGGCAATGTGTTTATATTATGAAATTTAGTACCAATGTCAACATAATGGAATTTAAATGTCTTAAAATTAAATGAAAGAATTAGAATTACATTAGCTAAGAGGCAAGTGCTAATTTTAGAATGGTCGTAACTCGTGATGCGCTGTTTTTCTACCAAGAAACTATTATGTTGGATGCTATTCTAGGCATTATCAAAGGATCAGAGAAGAGCTATTTTAAAAGGAAAGAGAGGAGAGACAGATAACCAGCGTTCCCACTTTTATTGCTATGCCCTTGAAATAAAGGAAAACCTATGGATGAAATTAGCCATAGATTTTTTTTTTTTTTTTTTTTTTAAGGTTGAGGTTTATGTTGCTTCTTTCATAATTGGATGTAATTAGATTGATGTTACCCTGGTCCCAACACGTTGTATGACCCCTAATAACAGGGCGGTATTGAATTTTGGTAAATATTTATTCAGATCTCCTTAAGCTGTCGTTAACCGGAGTCGTTCTTAAGGCCTTGTTTATTATTATTATTATTATTATTATTATTATTATTATTATTGTTGTTGTTGTTGTTACTTGCTAAGCTACAACCCTAGTTAGAAAAGCAGGATGCTATAAGCCCAGGGGCTCCAATAGGGAAAATAATCAAGTGAGGAAAGGAAACGAGGAAAAATAAAATATTTTCAGAAGAGCAACAACATTAAAATAAATATCTCCTATATAAACTATAAAAACTAAGAAAACAAGAGGAAGAGAAAGAAGATAGAATAGTGTGCCCGACTGTACCCCCGAGCAAGAGAACTCTTGTTCTGGACCCACCACATTGTATGACCCTTAATTAGAGGGAGTTATTCAATTTTGGTAAATATTTGTTCAGATCTCTTTAGCAGTCGTTAACCGGAGTGTGCTTAAAGAACTCCTTTGTGAGTAGAAAGAAGTGAAAAGTGGAACGAATACGTACTAGATTGAACTTTATTTACTCAAGTAATTTATAACAATAACAACAACAACAAATGCAGCCGTATTTAGTCCTCTGTAGAGCAAAGGCATCAGACATGTCCTTATTCATATCTGGGATTTAGCCATTTTCATCACGGTGGCCAATGTGGATTGATGGTGGGAGATTTTAATCTGATCACTCGCAGCAAATCAACCTAGTACTGGTGGCCCTGACTAGTACACCTTTTGCTAATCATGTCAATACACAAATCCTTTCACCTCGTTAAGGTACCCCCGCGGGGCACCAGCCACCCGTTGAGATACTACCGCTAGAGAGTTGTGGGGTCTTTTGACTGGCCAGACAGTACTACATTAGATCCTTCTCTCTGGTTACGGTTTACTTTCCTTTTGTCTACACATACACCGAATAGTCTGGCATATTCTTTACAGATTCTCCTCCGCCCTCATACACCTTACAACACTGAGATTACCAAACAATTCTTCTCCTCCAAAGGGGTTAAATACTGCACTGTAATTGTCCAGTGGCTACTTTCCTTTTGGTAAGGGTAGAAGAGACTCTTTAGCTATGGTAAGCAGCTCTTCTAGGAGAAGGACACTTCAAAATCAAACCCTCGTTCTCTAGTCTTGGGTAGTGTCATAACCTCTGTACCATTTTCTTCCACTATCTTGAGTTAGAGTTCTCTTGCTTGAGGGTACACTCGGGCACACTATTCTATCTAATTTCTCTTCCTCTTGTTTTGTTGAATTTTTTTTTTAGTTTAAATAGGAGATATTTATTTTAATATTATTCTTAGAATATTTATTTATCTTTGTTTCCTTTCCTCACTGGGCTATTTTCCCTGTTGGAGCCCCTGGGCTTATAGCATTCTGCTTTTCCAATTAGGGTTGTAGCTTAGCAATTAATAATAATAATAATAATAATAATAATAATTGGAAAGGGAAGTAATGTTAACATTATAGTGATCAAAATGATTGACAGGAAGATGGTTCTGCTGAAGACGAGTTAAAGAGGTTACGAGGGTTTTGGAGAGAGAATGGGAGATAAGGAGATGTGGCAGGGTAATGATAAGATAACCAATTAGAACTAATGGAGAAATCTTATTACAGGGGCCCTTAGAAGGCCTAATAGAGACTACCGTTCAAACTTGCAGTGAATTTTCTTAAGTCTCTTTTATAGTTACTTGTAGTTTATATATTTCCATTCCTCACTTGGCTATTTTCCACTGTTGTAGCCCTTCGGCCCATAGCATCCTGATTTGCCAACTAGGGTTGTAGTTAAGTGAGTAATGATAGTAATAATAATGACGACCTATGCCCTTTCATGCCTATCTTGAAATGGAAATACTAACGTAACTTTTGCTATGCTTGTCCATACTGTATATCGGTTAAAGTAGCTTCAAGGTGATTTTAAACCTAATCCCAGATAACTGGAAAGTTTTGAGAGGAAGTGTACAAAGCTGAGCCATACCCGCCATTTTCCTCGTGTCACACTAAATATGGTGCCCGCCTTTGGAAGGAGCAAGTGTCCTTGTGACTACCACAGAGTGGGGACTTTTTCCTGCTCTTAAAATATCCTATTTTTCCTTGTTTCCTTTCCTCACTGGGCTATTTTCCCTGTTGGGGCCCCTGGGCTTATAGCATCTTGCTTTTCCAACTAGGGTTGTAGCTTGGCTAGTAATAACAAGGATAATAATAATACCGTCCCATAATTATCAAGGTGATCGAAGACCCTGGGCGAACACGGTAAAGGGATATCATGAGAGGCTTGCAACAAAGGGCCTCAGAAAAAATAGACATATGCTCTATTTCTATCTTATTTTCGGAGCTATTTTGTGCGAATAATTAACCTTATATACTGATTCAATTTCTCTCTTATATAGCCATAACACATTGAGATATTATTCAATAAATATGGGTCACATATTTTTTTTTCAAAATGTCCCGAAATTATGGTCCCCCCCTTTTTTTTTTTTTTTTTTTTTTTTTAAGACGAAAGGCTGAAGTTAATCGTCTTGTTTTACTTTACCAAAGGTAGAATTTGTTTTATGAAATTTTAATAAAATTTTGAAATATGGAAAATTTTTTTCTAGAAAATTAGAAAATTGTTTTAGCATTATGGGAAAATTTTCTAAAAGATTGACAATACATTAAAAGCATTATATTATATTATATTATTTTTATATATATATATATATATATATATATATATATATATTTATATAGATGTTTATATATGTTTATATATTTATTATATATATTTATATATATATATATATGTGTATATATATATATATATATATATATATATATATATATATAGATTTATATAAATATATATTATATACAGGTGTGTGTGTGTGTGTGTGTGTGTGTGTGTGTGTGTGTGTGTGTGTGTGTGTGTGTGTAACCTGCTTCCTTTAAGAGTTTCTTATGATTTTTTCCGCTTGAGCTTTTGGTGAAAAAAAAAATGGCCTTACGTCGAACTCTAATACAATGCACCATTTACCTCCTTTTTTTATCAATGTGTTTTACTCTCCTTGGCATTCTCAACATATGCAAAGTCACTGTTGTGTACATGGTAAATGTCACAATTGACCTCGTTATTCAGAACTACGTACTTTTTATACTTATGGCTAAGAAAGGTCTTGATGTAGGGATGAATGACGAAGTGTTTGTGGGGTGGTTTGACGTGCTGTCAATGAGCATGATAAGTGTATGAATTGACTGGGACTAAAATGTGCCGAAAGTGTATCATACACGCTCGTACGCTAACGGGATTTTATTTTTTAGTAGTAGTAGTAGTAATAGTAGTAGTAGGTATTAGGTTGGCAAGGGCACCAGCCACCCGTTGAGATACGCTAGAGAGTTATGTGGTCCCTTGACTGGCCAGACAGTACCACATTGGATCCTTCTCTCTGGTTACTGTTCATTTTCCCTTTGCCTACGCATACACCAAATAGTCTGGCCTATTCTTTACAGATTTTCCTCTCTCCTCATTTACCTGACAACACTGTGATTACCAAACAATTCTTCTTCTCTCATGGGGTTAACTACTGCATCTAATCGTCCAGTGGCTACTTTCCTCTTGGTAAGGATAGAAGAGACTCTTCAGCTATGGTAAGCAGCTCTTCTAGGAGAAGGACGCTCCAAAATCAAACCATTGTTCTCTAGTCTTGGGCAGTACCATAGCCTCTGTACCATGGTCTTCCACTGTCTTAGGTTGGAGTTCTCTTGCTTGGGGGGCACACTATTCTATCTCGTTTTTCGTCCATTTGTTTTGTTAAAGTTCTCATGGTTTATTTAGGAAATATTAATTTAAATGTCACTGGTTTTAAAATATATTATTTTTCTTTGTTTCCTTTCCTCACAGGGCTATTTTCCATGTTGGGGCCCCGGGCTTATAATATCTTGCTTTTCCAAATAGGGTTGTAGCTTAGCAAGTAATAATAATAATAGTAGTAGTAGTAGTAGTAGTATATTGTCATCAGTGCTCTCACATCGCACTGATAACCTGTTTATGCCTTTATATTCTTGAATCATTCTGTTTGAATTTCTATGCCGTTCTTGACTGGAACGGGTTGTATATATACTGATGCTCCTTCCAAATAAAGCTAGTTGCATTTACTCTGCTTTTCAGTTAATACATAACTGGAGCATCCACACAAAAATTTTACTTTAAATACAGGTTTATCTGCGATTTAGCTGTTGAAAAATATATTGTTTTTTCTCAAGACATTTGTTAACGAAAGCAATTTCATCTTAGGAAAAAATAAGTCTTGTTTTCATACTTATGTACCAACCGTGTGTCACACGATCGTACATAAATTATTTTGTATATATTATGCTTGTATCTGCGCTCTTCCCTCGCACTAAAAAGAACCTGAATATACATGTCTGCGTATCGCCTCTGTAACATTGTCTGTCTTGTGAACATGAAAATTCCTGTTGCCTTGAGGTTTTGTATATAAAGGAGAGTGTTCTTTAATAAAGTTACTCAGTTGATTGCTTCCTGCCTTTGAGTCACAACCTTTCTCTCAGCTCGTCACACTTATATTAACAGTGAATGTTAAGCTAAAGCTTAATGATACCTGGTCACTGGGAGCTATGGTTAAGGTCTTTACTGCCGGAGGCTAATATTGAAGTATATTTAACTTTTAAAGGTTAATTGCGTTCTTCGGTCATGGAGATCATTTGCAAAGACCTTGAAAGGTCACTTTTTTAATGGAAATTTTTATTGAACTCATATTGATTTAATTAAAATGTCATATCGAATCATTTCAAAGGTCAGGGTTGAATTTTCGATTGGATTTTTATTTGTCATTAATAAATGATGAAATTTAGGTCTTTGTTTTTATTTTATTTTTTGTTGAAGAAATTACCCAGCTAGGCAAATTTGACAACGATACATTTTGAAAAACATAAAGTAATTTTGGCTTTTATATTAAAGTGAGTTATGTTTTTTTTTAAATCTTGTTGATTTAAGAGGATTAATACATATATTTTTATTTTATTTCGTACCCACTTTATTTCCAGAATAATACTGACCAGTATTTAAATCTTATAAATAAAAGTTCAAATGATACATTCCTTTACTCTTAATGGACTGATTCATTTAGAAAGTATTTCTTAACATCGCTTGAAACTGGATAGATTTTCAACTAGAAGGCAATCTTTTTTTTTTTTTTTTTTTTTTTTGTGATTGAGTTAATCAATTATGTTTAAAGATCGCTCTTGAATGGCAGAACTAAGGGACTGTGATAGTATCCTAGAGATGATCAGCTCCCAAAACCCCTTTCCATCAAGCTAGGGCCACGAAGGTCCAGGCAATGGCTGCTGAGGACTCAGTAGGTAGACCTATAGGCTCCCCCAAACCCCTCATCCTTAGCTCACAAGGATGGTTAGGTTGCAGACTCGAACCCCAGTCCGGCAGATTACTAGTCAGGGACGTTTGTCCTTATCTTTTTGCAGCTGCATCCATCATGTCGGTGAGAAAATGGAAGTGCCAATTTAAAGGTTTAAAGGCCGCTCATGAATGGCAGAGGCAACGGACAGTGATATTGCCCTATCAAGCAGGACAATGCCCTCTCCACCCAAGCAAGGACCAAGGAGGGCTTGGCCTTGGCGGATGATGACTAAGCAAATAGACCTATGGGCTTCCCAAAATCAAACCATTGTTCTCTAGTCTTGGGCAGTGCCATAGCCTCTGTACCATGGTCTTCCAGTCTTAGGTTGGAGTTCTCTTGCTTGGGGGTACACTCGGGTACACTATTAGCTCACAATGATGGTTAAGTTGCAGCCACCAAAGAAAATAACGAGTTTGAACGGGACTCGAACCCCAGTCTGGCGATCACCAATCAGGAACGTTACCACATCGGCCACCACATTGGGATTCCTGTCATCACTAAGTCACTCAGCCAGCTTCTAAATTGGAGTCAGATTGGGCAGATGTATTCATTTAGAAATTAATATTTGAAAGAGGTAGCCGTCAAAAAAAAAAAAATTCATTATAGTGAGTTACGTTGACCCCCGGCTATCAATATATATCTATTTATCCATCTATTCACCCATATTTAGAATATTTAAAGATTATAAGTATATACTGTATATACATATATATAATTTTTTTTTCATTTATTTTTTTTCCTTATCAATTGAATTTTGATAATCTTATAATTCTTTATATCCCGATTTTTTTTTCGGGCCAGCCCTGTGAGAGTCAAGCTCGACTCATTGGGCTGGTAAAACTCCTTCTTTTAATAATAATAATAATAATAATAATAATAATAATAATAATAATAATAATAATAATAATAATTGACATTGATTCTCAAGTTTTAAGGACGAGTTCTGATATTTCTTAGCTGATCTTCTTTTCTTTTATTACAAACCTGATCTTGTTTTCATAAGGTTAGGACATGAAGATGCATGAATTGTTTTTATCCTCTTGTTATTTTGAAGTGTTTGTAGTATATATATATATATATATATATAATATATATATATATATATATATATATATATATATATATATATATATATATATATATGAAAGATTTGTTTTAATGTTGTTATTGTTCTTAAACTTCTCTTGTAGTTCATTTCGTTTCCTCGCTGGGCTATTTTCCCTGTTGGAGCCCTTGGGCTTTTAGCCTCCTGCTTTTCCAACTAGGGTTGTAGCTTAGCAAATAATAATAATAATAATAATAATAATAATGATAATGATAATAATAATAATGATAATGATGATAATAATGATGATGATAGTGATAATGATGATGATGATAGTGATAATGATAATGATAATAATAATAATGATAATAATAATAATAATGATAATGATGATAATGATAATGATGATGATGATGATAGTGATAATGATGATGATGATAGGGATAATGATAATAATGATAATGATGATGATAATAATAATAATAATAATAATGATAATAATAATGATGATGATGATAGTGATAAGGATGATGATGATAGTGATAATAATAATGATAATGATGATAATAATGATAATAATGATGATACTACTACTACTACTACTACTACTACTACTACTAATAATAATAGCATGACATGATCTCTCCATTCATCCTTGTCTCTAACTTGAAGGGGATTTGTCTTGTTATATTTCATCATTTCCTAATCTTTGAAGCAGTGATGTTCCCATATCCACATCAGCATTCTAATCTCTGTTCTCTCAATCTTTGCTTCCTCTTTTCGTCGTGTATATTTACTGTCAAATACTGTATCTATAGTATCAGACTTCCGCTATGTTTGAAGTCTATAAGTTTAGTGCAATTTATTGTTATTATTATTTATTATTATTGTTATTGTTATTATTATTATTATTTATTGTTATTATTATTAGCATTATTATCATTATTATTATTATTATTATTATTATTATTATTTATTATTATTATTATTATTATTATTAATATTATTCTTATTGTTATTATTATTATTATTATTGTTCTTGTTCTTATTATTCTTATTCTTATTATTATTACTCTTATTCTTCTTATTATTATTACTATTATTATTATTATTATTATTATTACTACCAGCAAAGCTACAATCCTAGTGGGAAAAGCAGGATGCTATAAGCCCAGGGACTCCAACAGGGAAAATAGCCTAGTGAGGAAAGGAAATAAGGAAAAATTAAATATTTCAAGAAAAGTAACAACATTGAAATAAATATTTTAAGAAAAGTAACAACATTGAAATAAATATTTTCTATATAGTATAAAAACTCTAAAAAGAATGAGAGGAAGAGAAATAAGATAGAATAGTGTGTCCGAGTTTACCCTCAAGCAAGAGAACTCTACCCCAAGACAGTGGGGCAGACTTAGCTTGCTTAGTTTCATCTTCACTTCTCATAGGTCCATGTTTTGCCGAATCTTCCCTATTCGTATCATTATAATTTTATCAATTACTATCTGGTTTTAACCATAGGGCTTGTAGTATCCCGCTTTTCCAATTAAAGTTGTAGCTTGGCTAATAATCATTATCATCATCATCATCATCATATTCACCTCCTATCCCTGTTGACGCAAAGGGCCTCGGTTAGATTTCGCCAGTCGTCTCTGTCTTGAGCATTTATTTCAATACATCTCCAATCATCATCTCCTACTTCGCGCTTCATAGTCCTTAGCTATGTAGGACTGGGTCTTCCAACTCTTATAGTTCCTTGTGGAGCCCAGCTGAACGTTTGGTGAACTACCATAAAAATGGTAATAATTTATAAGAAATTCATTAGTTTTCACATCGGAGAAGTTCATCTTGTATATCGTTCAGTGCCACCTGTCCTAATTTCAAAATAATTCATAAAAAAAACAGCTTTATTTGGAATACAAAATATAAAATAAAAACTAAGAACTTCCATTATTGGTAATATCATAATGCACTTAAAACAACCAATAAAGATTTTTTTTTTATATACGAACATGCTGACACAACTTGCCCCAGATAGGGTTAACACAGTAGTTGAATGCACCTGCCTTTTCTGCAGATGGATGCGACGGGCAGCAAAAAAAAAAAAAAAAAAAAAAAAAAAAAAAAAAAAAAAAACAACTCACAAATCCTCAATTAAATGAAAATCTTGGACCTTGTATGGGTCCCGTTCATTTGGACAACAAGGAAGCTCTCGTGATTAGAGCAGGTGTGGGCACAGTGGATCTCTGTAGTCTTGTTTATGTGCCTGTGGTCTGAGCGTAGCACGGGAGCTTTGATAGCTTGACTAATTGACTGGAAGAGAACGGCGTGCCTCTGAAAGTAAAGGAAAAGCAGAAAAATCCATAACTACGTTTTAATGTTCTTTTACTGATAAAGGTTGTGACGTCTTAAGTGGACTCGGGGGCTTTTATAATGGTGAGCCTTAAGTGTTCTGAAAATTTTTCTGTATGGTTGTGGTAAAGGGGTACTTAACGAAATATGCATTGACTTGAAACAGAATTTATGGGACTTCAGATTTTAGCTGGCTACGAACTTATATTTTTTTTTTTTTTGCTTTTATTTTAAATTTCTGAGTTATTTTATGTTTTTTTTTCTGTATTAGGTAGATGATACTGAAGGTACTAAATTGTACAACAGTTTTGATTACCTTTTGGGAGTACTTTGTGATATTATCTCGTTATTTATATGCGCATTTGTAGTTTACAGAGGTTGTAATATATATATATATATATATATATATATATATATATATGTATGTATATATATATATATATATATATGTATATAGCCTATATATATATATATATATATATATATATATATATATATATATATATATATATATATGTATGTATATATATAGCCTCTATATATATATACTGTATATATATATCTATATATATATATATATATATATATATATATATATATATGTATATATATACATACATATTTATGTAGATATAGATGTATATGTAAATCTGTGTATATATATATATATATATATATATATATATATATAATTTATATATATATAAATATATATATATATATAGATATATATATATATATATATATATATATATATATATGGCCAGATATTAATGCCACTTTCATATTATGTCAGCCGATTTGTAGATTAATCCCTTGTTTGTAAAATCTAAACATCGACTGCTCCATACTTCTAAAAAGCAAAATGCTAGCCGCACACAATATTCACTTCTTATCTAATGTACTTTAGCGTATTCGCAATTTAATCCATTTAGCATACACTTTCTCGTCGTCTTTCACGAATCCCAAAGTTATCTCAATCCATTTTTTTTATTCAATCGTTATACCAAAATCAAACCATTGTTCTCTAGTCTTGGGTAGTGCTATAGCCTCTGTACCATGGCCTTTCACTGTCTTGGGTTAGAGTTCTCTTGCTTGAGGGTACACTCAGGCACACTGTTGTATCTAGTTTCTCTTTCTCTTGTTTTGTTGAAGTTTTTATTGTTTATATAGGAAATATTTATTTTAATGTTGTTACTATTCTTAAGATATTTTATTTTTCCTTGTTTCCTTTCCTCACTGAGCTATTTTCCCTGTTGGGGCCCCTGGGCTTATAGCATCCTGCTTTTCCAACTAGGGTTGTAGCTTAGCATTTAATAATAATAATAATAATAATAATAATAATAATAATATCCTTTAAACGCTATTTGGAATAAACTCAAATCTTACCAGTTTAATTCTCCTTCCGCCTTCTATAGTATCAGACTTCCACTATGTTTGAAGTCTATAAGTTTAGTGCAATTTATTGTTATTATTATGTATTATTATTCTTATTCTTATTCTCGACTTTTTGTCTATTTTGTATCCCCGTATGTATGGGATTCCAACCCTTCCTTTTTTCATTTTTCCGCCATCTATACTAACAATTCCCCATCCTCCTAATTTCCCTTCCTATTGCGCATTTTTGCTTTCAACTTTTTCTTACAAAGACATATTTTCATTTTCCCTCATTTTTGCTTGCAATAATCTCTTCTTACAAAGACATATTTTCATTTTCTCCCCACTATCTGCAGTTTTTCTCCACGATCCCCACCCAGCACTGTGTTGCGGTAAGCAGCCATTCCAAATCCATTCATGAACTAATTTTCTTATCACTCAAATTTATACCTCCCTCGGCTACTAGCCCTTTACGCGTTTTTCCCGTCGCTCCATCCAGGTAAATATGTTATTAATGTGTCAAAATTGACAGCTGAATCATAAATATATATTAGTATTTAATTAACATTCAAATCTCTCTCTCTCTCTCTCTCTCTCTCTCTCTCTCTCTTTCTACACACACGAGGAGTGGACATCTAGATGGGACTTTCCAATGAAAAGTAAAAGAAGACACAAATATGCTGGCCGTTGTTTCAACCTGGATGAGAGAGAGAGAGAGAGAGAGAGAGAGAGAGAGAGAGAGAGAGAGAGAGAGAGAGAGAGAGAGAGGGAGGTGGTGGTCAGTATTATGATTACTCTTAGACAAGTAGGCTATCTGTTTTCTTATATTCCTTTTTATTCTCCTTTTATTCACTTATCATATCTTGTGCCAACCAATAAGATCATTAAGGATTATGGTAGCCTTGTGGTAGCGTCCTCGCCTGGTAATTGCCAGACTGGAGTTCGAGTCCTTTTGTCGCTGCAACCTCACCATCCTTGTGAGCTAAGGTTGGGGGGTATTTGGGGGATCCTATAGGTCTATCTGCTGAGTCATCGGCAGCCATTGCCTGGTCCTCCTTGGTCCTAGCTTGGGTGGAGAGGAGGCTCGGGTGCTGATCATATGTAATATAGTCAGTCTGTGGGGCTTTATTCTGTTTGATAGGGCAATGTCACTGTCCATTGCCTCTGCCATTCATGAGCGGCCTTTAAACATGGAAAGTGTAAACGTGACAACATAGGTTATTAAATGCAGCTTTTTAATCAGCATTTTGAGAGATACAAGTAAATGATAATCCTTTTATTTACTCAGATTGATTTTTATTTGTATCAAACCAAACTTGTGTTTATTAATTTTTATTTTTATCAAACCAAACTTGTGTTTATTAATTTTTATTTTTATCAAACCAAACTTGTGTTAATTAATTTTCATTTTTATCAAACCAAACTTGTGTTTATTAATTTTTATTTGTATCAAACCAAACTTGTGTTTATTAATTTTTATTTTTATGAAACCAAACTTGTGTTTATTAATTTTTATTTGTATCAAACCAAACTTGTGTTTATTAATTTTTATTTTTATCAAACCAAACTTGTGTTTATTAATTTTCATTTGTATCAAACCAAACTTGTGTTTATTAATTTTTATTTTTATCAAACCAAACTTGTGTTTATTAATTTTTATTTGTATCAAACCAAACTTGTGTTTATTCATTTTTATTTTTATCAAACCAAACTTGTGTTTATTAATTTTTATTTTTATCAAACCAAACTTGTGTTTATTAATTTTTATTTGTATCAAAGCAAACTTGTGTTTAAATATTAAAACTTTCTCGACATACATACGTGGAAATTGTTTTAGGATTAGCATATTATTTAATGAGGTTTATTAGACAATTGTATTACACATCTTCATCTAAAGAAAAGATTACCATTACATAACTATAGATTACAGGAGAATTAAAATTTTAACCCTCAAGCGTCTATAAAGATGGTACAAAAAATTCCAATAATTCCAATAGATCATTTTTGTTTCATTTTACTCTACAATATCATTCTTGAAAATCAGTAAGTAATATTTTCTTAATTTTCATGATTTCACTTTTATTTCCGTTTTATAGAATTCCTTATACTATCTCTTTCATATTGTCTCCCATATATGTTTTATGTAACAAAATCTGCCACGAGCGTAATCCTTATTTGCAGTATGCTGATATTCACACGAAATATGATTGTTATAGATTTTTTTTTCTTTTTATATTACGAAAACTGCCTCTGGAATTACGAAAACTGCCTTCTGGAAAACTGTCCAGTCCAGTTGGAAGGGTCCAAGATCCATTTACATGTGGCACCATGGCCAAGGTCCAGTTACATGTGGCACCATGGCCAAGGTCCAGTTACATGTG
Source organism: Palaemon carinicauda (assembly GCF_036898095.1). Classification (NCBI taxonomy): domain Eukaryota; kingdom Metazoa; phylum Arthropoda; class Malacostraca; order Decapoda; family Palaemonidae; genus Palaemon; species Palaemon carinicauda. Next base: position 45,913,603 of record NC_090726.1, on the reverse strand, counting down.
GCAGCGTGGCCAAGGTCCAGTTATATGTGGCAACGTGGCCAAGGTACAGTTGCATGTGGCAACGTGGCCAAGGTCCAGTTATATGTGGCAACGTGGCCAAGGTCCAGTTGCATGTGGCAACGTGGCCAAGGTCCAGTTACATGTGGCACCGTGGCCAAGGTCCAGTTACATGTGGCAACGTGGTCAAGGTCAGTTATATGTGGCAACGTGGAGGAGAACTGTAGATGAACTTGCAAAAGTGATAGTGGGCCCAATCTGTGTGTTTTGGTTTTTAGTATACGTGAAAGATAAGACCCAGGCCTACATGGCTGAGGACTATGAAGCGCAAAGTAGATGATGATGAATTCTTCTTCACCCAAGGGGTTAACTACTGCACTGTAATTTTTCAGTGGCTACTTTCCTCTTGGTAAGGGTAGAAGAGACTTTTCAGCTATGGTAAGCAGCTTTTTTAGGAGAAGAACACTCCAAAATCAAACCATTGTTCTCTAGTCTTGGGTAGTGCCATAACCTCTGTACCATGGTGTTCCACTGTCTTGGGTTAGAGTTCTCTTGCTTGAGGGTACACTCAGGCACACTTCTATCTAGTTTCTCTTCCGCTTGTTAAATTTTTATAGGAAATATTTATTTTGATGTTGTTACTATACTTAAAATATTTTGTTGTTTCTTTATTTCCTTTCCTCACTGGGCTATATTCCCTGTTGGAGTCCCTGGGCTTATAGCATCCTGCTTTTCCAACTAGGGTTGTAGCTTAGCATTTAATAATAATAATAATAATAATATTGAATTAAAAGCTCAAGATAGTGACGACTGGTGAAATCTAACCGAGGCCCTTTGCGTCAATAGGCGTCGGAGGAGATGACGATGCAGGAGAATGTTGGTTACCTACCCTTTGCTAACAGTGGGTAGTTTTACATATTTTCCTCGCCAAAATTCAGGGTTGTGGTGGCCGATGTGGTAACGTCCCTGACTGGTGAACGCTAGACTGGGGTTCGAGTCCTGCTCAAACCCCCTCGTTTCTTTGGTCGATACAATCTCACTGTCCTTGTGAGCTAAGGATGGGGGCCTTGGGGGAGCCTATAGGTCTATCTGCTGAGTCATCAGTAACCATTGCCTGACCCTCCTTGGTTTTAGCTTGGGTGGAGAGGGGGCTTGGGGGCTGATCATGTGTATATATGGTCAGTCTCTAGGGCATTGTCCTGCTTGATAGGGCAATGTCACTGTCCCTTGCATCTGCTATTCATGAGCGGCCTTTAAACCTTTAATAGCCTCAATGTGTCAGTGTGAGATCGTTAAATTAAAAGAGGAACTGTAACACAAAGAGCATTATTATTCATATTAATTGAGAATATAAAAAAAAAAATCTTTTTTCTACTATCTTTCATTTTAATTACAGATTGTAACCATTCCTTATCTCTTCGCTGTTTTAAGCTGAAGTTTCAATTATTCGGCAGCTTGGGCTATTGGGGATCAGAAATTCGGGGCTGCTTCATACCTTGACTTTAGATGTCAGGATGTTAGAAAACCTCAGATCAGTCAATCATTTTTTTTTATTTATTTAGTATTGATGGTGTTGCTGGTAAAACTATAGTCTATTTCTTTTAGCGATGCATATTTGTACCGACTCGCAGCGGTGGCCTTTTAGCTCGGAAAAGTTTCGTGATCGCTGATTGGTTGGAATTATCTCATCCAACCAATCAGCGATCCAGAAACTTTTCCGAGCTAAAAGGCCACCGCTGCGAGTCGGTACAAATATGCATCGCTAAAAGAAATAGACTATAGTTATGATTTACCATTGTACCCGAGTCTTCAGAATGTTTAGGTACACACACACACACACACACACACACACACACACACACACACACACACATTCAACCCCCTCCCCCTTTTCTAACTATAACCCGCTGATTTGGCAATTTATGGGTGTGTGTGGTGTCAGAGTGTACCTCTTGGGGTACCCACTTTCCCCAAGGTATGACTGCTCCCTCTCCCATCTGAGCGTGACGGGAAATATATATATATATATATATATATATATATATATATATGTCTTATATATATGTATATATATACTGTATATGTATATATATATATGTATATATATGTATATATATATGTATATATATATATTTATATATACATATACATATATATATATATATATATACATATATATATATATATATATATATATATATATATATAGAGAGAGAGAGAGAGAGAGAGAGAGAGAGAGAGAGAGAGAGAGAGAGAGAGAAGAGAGAGAGAGAGAGACTTTCTCTTTGTTATATAGGGGAGATTTGCGAGTCGAGTCGGAGAACCAACATTAATTTTTTTCCTATATCTGTCTCTTTCTCCTTTTAGTATGATAGAGAGAGAGAGAGAGAGAGAGAGAGAGAGAGAGAGAGAGAGAGAGAGAGAGAGAGAGAGAGAGTTAATAAAGACAGGCCTTTACTCTGTGATCGGAGCTTTTATCTAACACCTTTTGTAATTAAGTCAGTTGTGAAAGATGTGGAAAAAAAACTGGGAACAAATTAAGTTGATATCATGTGCCAGAGGGAGAAGCTGAAGAGCAGGTGAAGCCTTTAATAGGGGATGTGGCTCAAGTCATTAAGAAAGAGAGAGAGAGAGAGAGAGAGAGAGAGAGAGAGAGAGAGAGAGAGAGAGAGAGAGAGTGCTCTGTAGTTCCCATTATTATTATTATTATTATTATTATTATTATTAATTGCCAAGCTACAACCCTAGATGGAAAAGCTCAATGCTATAACCCCACGGGCTCTAACAGGGAAAATAGCTCAGTGAGGAAAGGAATTTTTTTTTTCATTTCAAACACGTACTGTATCGACTATAATTTTCTTACCAAATCCGGTTTTTGGCTTACTATTATTATTATTGTTATTAATTGCTAAGCTACAACTCTAGTTCGAAAAGCTCAATGCTATAACCCCACGGGCTCTAACAGGGAAAATAGCTCAGTGAGGAAAGGAAAAATTTTTTTTCAATTCAAATATGTACTGTATCGACTATAATTTTCTTACCAAATCCGGTTTTTGGCTTTGGGGTTACGAAGATGAATATATTTTGTTCAAATAATATTTTGATATGTTCCGTTTATTTACCAAAATATATTCAAATACTGCAATGAATCATTTTCTTATTGTATTGACGATAAATCTGCCTCTTAATATCTTCTGGTGAAAGTTAAAAGTTCACAAAATTACGCAGTATGAGATTTTCTCAGTCAGCATCTATAACGTTTACAAGGTTTCCAGAAGGCTTAAATCACTGCCATAAAGATTCACTATATTAAGCAGTATGTGATTTCTTTTTTCCCTCTCTTTTAAAGAGCTTTTTTTTTTTTTTTAGATGAAACGTTTTACTGGACGGACAACTGCGTGAA
>NC_090726.1:45865318-45907203 GCF_036898095.1 Palaemon carinicauda | reverse complement strand
GAATAAGGATAATTCTCTCTCTCTCTCTCTCTCTCTCTCTCTCTCTCTCCTCTCTCTCTCTCCCTCTCTCTCTCTCTCTCTCGGCTTTTGGTAATGGTACTTCTATATCAGACACGAAGATGAGAAAGAATTGAAAGGCAATGAAATAATGATGATATTCTCTCTCTCTCTCTCTCTCTCTCTCTCTCTCTCTCTCTCTCTCTCTCTCTCTCTCTCTCTCTCTCTCTCTCTCTCTGTTTTTGGTAATGGTACTTTTATATCAGACACGAAGATGAGAAAGAATTGAAGGGCACTTAAATAAGGATATTTATCTCCAAGTGGGGATTTATATTACTACCCCACCCCTCTTTCTTGAAAAGCTGAAGACATGAAAAATCCCAATCCTTCAAGATATAGTTTAAAAAGGTTATTATCTTGCATATATTCCGTTGTTTTGCCCCCTAGTGGCTTTGCCTCTAGTATTTCGTAATTTTGATCATGAAACATCTCGTGATCGGGTTGAGCATATCCAGATAAATCATCCGGAGGCTGTGCACGGGTTATGAATGGCGTCGGGTGGATCCGGGGTGGGTCCGGGGTGGATCCGGGGGTCGGTCCGGGCTGGGTCCGGTAGGTCCGGGTGGATCCGGGGTGGCATCGGGTCGGTCCGGGATGGCGTCAGGGCATCCTGCCCACGAGAGGACTACACCGGATGGGAGGACGAAGACATTAATGCGTGTAATAAGGTGGAGGATGTCTTTAGTTATTGGGATAAAGAGGCAGTCTCTCTCTCTCTCTCTCTCTCTCTCTCGTTGGTATGGCAGGGCACATGATCCAGTCTAGTGAACATATACCTAAAAATAGGTATATTTTGAAGGTTCATTACCATATATTACTTTTTGGGGGGCTGGGATATATTTTTTTCTAAATTATTAACGTGATATTTGACTCTGGATGCTGAGTAATGATGTGTGTGATAAATGATTATGAAATCAGAGAAAATTCTTAATTTTCTCTTATTCTGCTTAACCATCGTGATCACATTATGAAAATAAGAGACGGTTCCCGTAAGTCAATGCTTAATTGTAAGATCTAAATCACATTCGGAAAGAGGTCTTTGGCTTTTTATCCAACAGAGAAACTGGATTGTTCTGTAAATCTACAAGGAAGTTTTTTTTTTTTTTCCAGTTAAGTCACGATGCCGCTAACGTATTTGTTCTTCTGACAATCTTCTCTAGCGGAAGCGTGAAATCTTGCTTGATTTGTTGAAGATGTAGTGTGTGGCTGTAAAAGAATGCTCCCTTTTTCGTGTAGCAATCATACTAATACAATATAATCTTCTCGTTATCTCCGCCAGCGAAGTTGGGAGGAGGTTATGTTTTGCTTCCTGTATGTGTGTTTGTGTGTGTTAGTTTGTTTGTGAACAGCTTACTGGCCAGAATTTTAATAGTACAGCAATGAAACTTGCAGGGATTAACTGTTATGTAAAAAAAAAGCTGGAAATTATTAAATTTTGGAAGGTCATGGTCAAAGGTCAAGAAAAATGCCCAATTCACGTAATCAGCCATAAGTTTGGACATCGTTGTCACAGAGACTTCAAACTTGGTTCGTATTTGAGTGTCTGAAAATCCACGCCAATTGATACTGTTAAGGTCAAAGTTCAAGGTCGGGCAAATCTAGAAATAAGCTGTCGTGGCGGAGGTCTACGCTCTATTGAGTGCCCCCTCTAGTTACGGATGCATTCGTAGTTAAAAATGGAATGAAGATGAATTTCTTGTGTTTTTTTTTTTCTCGAGACTAAACATTTAAAAGCTGGATCGTAGAGAGAGAGAGAGAGAGAGAGAGAGAGAGAGAGAGAGAGAGAGAGAGAGAGAGAGAGAGAGGAGAGAGAGAGAGAGAGAGAATGTAATTATATTCAACTACTGAAATGTGTTGGCGTTGTGCTCCATCCCTGAGGACTGACTGTAATGATTGGCAATAAACTATAGATATGGAGGGACACGCTATAGAGGGAACAAAACGTTTATACCCAACTTCTGGAGAATAAGGTGATTTTTTCGCCATGTCATCTATAATTTTTAAGGTTTTTTTCATACTGTTATCTAGGGGAAAGCTATCATTTTATGTACGTTTTGATATAAATCTACAAGAAAAAGATTCAACCTCTTGGTGGTGCTATTATCAGTAATATATAACTAGCTTAGGTACAATTTAGTTGGAAAAGCAGGATGCTGTAAGCCCAAGGACTTCTACAGGGATAATAGCCTAGTTAGGAAAGGAAACGAGGAAACAGAGACTAATGTACCCCGAGTGTAGCCTCAAGCAAGGCAGTGGAAAACCATGGTTTAGAAGCTATGGCACTACCCAAGACTAGAGAACAATGGTTTGATTTTGGAGTGTCCTCCCTGAAGAGCTGCTTACCATAGCTAGCGAGTCTCTTCTCTCCATTTATTTAGTATTTTGCATAATTGTTCATATACAGTTCATGTTCATGCATATATATGAATGACATTTGGAATTTTGGTTTTGTGAGCAGCCTCAGTAAAGGTTAAAACGTATCAGGTGAGTAAACGTATGAATAATTAGATGGGCACTCAGTAGAGCGCAGACCTCCGCCGTGGTAGCTTATTTCTCGACCTTTTTCTCGACCTTGACCTTAATAGATATCAATCGACGTGGATTTTCATACACTAAATTATGAACCAATTTTGAAGTCTTGTGTTTACGATTTCCAAACTTATGGCCGATTACGTGAATTGGACATTTTACTTGACCGTGACCTTGACCTTTGATCTTAACATGTATCAATTGACGTGGATTTTCATACACTAAATTATGAACCAAGTTTGAAGTCTTGTGTTAACGATTTCCAAACTTATGGCCGATTACGTGAATTTGACATTTGGCTTGACCTTGACATTCCAAAATTTAGTCATTTCCAGCTTTTTACGTAACAATTAATCCCTGCAGGTTTCATTACGATTAAAATTGTGGCCAGGAAGCTGTTCACAAACAAATACACAAGCATGTGGTAACGTCCCTGACTGGTGAACGCCAGACCGGGGTTCAAGTCCCGCTCAAACTCGTTAGTTTCTTTGGTCGCTGCAATCTGGCCATCTTTGTGAGCTAAGTATGGGGGGTTTTGGATGTAGCCAATAGGTCTTATCTGCAGTCATCAGCAGTCATTGCCTGGCCCTCCTTGGTTCTAGCTTTGATGGAGAAGGGGCTTGGGTGCTGATCATATGTATATATGGTCAGTCTCTAGGGCATTGTCTTACTCGATAGGGCAATGTCACTGTCCCACCCCCTTTAATAAAACATGGTGGTAAAACATAACCTCCTTAAAACATCGCTGGCGGAGGTAATGAAGTAAAGTCTGGAATTCTTCGTTGGCCGGAGATAAAGGAAGCATTTTGCAATTCATCAAGCGTAATTGTTATCGAAAAGTTTGTCGTGTGATCCCAAGGTGAGAGAGGGGAGAGGAAGGAGGTGGTATTATCTTTGTTAACCACAAAGGCATTTGGGTTCAAATCTCTTTTGCCTTGTCTAGTTTCCGTCGACCTTGAGGGGTACCTCTTTGTGTGTGTGTGTGTGTGTGTGGTACCTCCTAGGTTCGTAGGTGTGTGTGGACGCCTCTTTGAAATCTTATATCGTTTGTTTTCCTCTACTGCTCTACTGTTTAGAGGGATCGAAAAAGAATTATAATTAATTTTATTAATGTTGTTTATGTTTTGTTTACTCTTAGGGTGTGTGTGTGGTACCTCGTAGGTGTGTATGTGTGTGTGTGTGGACGCCTCTTTTGCTCTTATGGTGTTTATAGGAATCGCAAAAAGAATTAGAATTATTTTCATTACTGTTGTTCTATGTTTTGTTTACTCTTAGGGTGTGTGTGTGTGTCTGTGTGTGGTACTTCGTAGATGTGTATGTGTGTGTGTGGACACCTCTTTGAAATGTTATATCGTTTGTTTTCCTCTGTTGCTCTTATGGTGTTTAGAGGGATTGAAAAAGAATTATAATTAATTTTATTAATGCTGTTCTATGTTTTGTTTACTATTAGGTTGTGTGTGTGTGTTTGTTAATGCCTCTTTGAAATCTTATATCGTATGTTTTCCTCTACTGCTCTTATGGTGTTTAGGGGAATCGAAAAAAGAATTGGAATTATTGTTATTATTGTTGTTCTATGTTTTGTTTATTCTTTGGTTTGCTGGTAATTAAATAATTTCTTTTAATTATTTATTACTATTCTAAATTTTTTTAGTCTTTGGTTTGCTGGTAATTAAATCTCTTACTTTGAATTATTTTTATTATTATCCTGTGTTTCGTTTATTCTTTGGTTTCCAGGTAATTAGTTTTTTAAAAGTATTTTTATTACTATAATATATTTTGTCTATATAGTTTATAGATAATTAAATCGGTTACTTGGTATGTAAGAAATTAAGCCTTCTACTCTTTTTGTAAGCACCTTAGTTATCCATTCTATGGGAACAATACTTTCTAGTTGATGTCTCATTCCAAATCTCTTGCCAATAAAGTAATGTGAGTTTGTAGTCTTTAATACTCATGGAATTTAAATCTATCTCAGTCAGATGATCCATACTCCTGGACCGGTAGGTCTGTTCGTGTAGACAGAACATCCATGTTCTTGGACCGGTAGGTCTGTTCGTGTAGACAGAACATCCATGTTCTTGGACCGGTAGGTCTGTTCGTGTAGACAGAACATCCATGTTCTTGGACCGGTAGGTCTGTTCGTGTAGACAGAACATCCATGTTCTTAGACCGGTACGTCTGTTCGTGTAGACAGAACATCCATGTTCTTGGACCGGTAGGTCTGTTCGTGTAGACAGAACATCCATGGTCTTGGACCGGTAGGTCTGTTCGTGTAGACAGAACATCCATGTTCTTGGACCGGTAGGTCTGTTCGTGTAGACGGAAAAGCTGGCGACGGGAACAGTCGTGACTTGCAGACTTTGTAACTCTTAAAGTGTGGTGTTCTCTGTTTTATGAATTCTATAAGACCCCCTTTTTAGGAATTCCGTGTCTTTCCCTGCTTTAGCTGAATAATTTTGACTTTTTCCGTTATAGAAGATAATTACCTTCGCCAGCGAAGTTGGAAGAAGGTTATGTTTCACCCCCTGTTTTTATGTGTGTTTTTGAACAGCTTCCTGGCCACAATTTTAATTGTAGAGCAATGAAACTTGGAGGGATTCAATTTTATGTAAAAATCTTTAAATTATTAGATTTTGGAAGTTCAAGGTCAAGGTCAAAGGTCAAGCAAAATGTCCAATTCACGTAATCAGCCATAAATTTGGATATTGTTGTCACAGAGTATTCAAAATTGGTATATATTTGAGTGTATGAAAATCCACTCCAATGAATACATGTTAAGGTCAAGTAATCCTTAAGGCTTAATAAATTTATTGGATTATTTTATCTTAGGTAAATGACAAATTGAACGTGATTCAAGCTAACATATACTTTGAAGGATGTATTTTTTATATCATACTGTAGATGTTACAGACAGGTTTTGGTGCATCCAGGCAAGGAGGTCTGAGTGCCCCCTCAAGTTTTAGAATGCAATTTTGATAAAATTTTCCTTTTCTTTTCATTATATGAGGTAATTTGGTTATGATGATATCTCCTAATTAGGTCTTAAAATCCAGATGAAAAGTCCGTTCATTCGTACTTGCAGTGGGTTTTGTTAAAAGGTTTAATGTCTGTGATATATATATATATATATATATATATATATATATATATATATATATATATATATATATATATATATGTAGAAATCACGAAAGCTGACACGTGATGAATATAAAATGTCTTTTTCATTTTTCCTTTCGTGGCTATAATACACACACACACACACATATATATATATATATATATATATATATATATATATATATATATATATATATATATATATATATATATATATTTTTTCTTTTTTGTTTGTCAAGATTTTTCAGAATTTCGAATTTAGATTTACTCTCTCATTGCAATTTCTATCTTTTCCTGAAATGAGAAAACTGATTTTTATATATCCTTGTCATTTCTTTAGTTAGTTAATTCCCATTTCTTTTGTTAATTACCAATTAAGGCTGTTTTCCCATAAGTATTTGTTACCATAGAATGTTAACGGAAATTTAAAATTCTTATTGAGATATAGATCTAGTTTCTAGAGTCTAGAAACTATTTATCAATATGTAGATTCTAGACCATATAGATTATTATGCGTCCCCGTGCATAATTTAGCATATATCTATCTATCAATCTATCTATCTATCTATCTATCTTTTTATCTATATATATATATATATATATACATATATACATGTATATAATTTATATAATCATATATTATATATATATATAAATATGTATATATATATATATATATATATATATATGCATGTATACATACATACATACATACATATGCGCGAACAGAGGACTGTTAAGTGTTTAGATATGCACACACGCACCCTTTTCACACCAGGGTATGACTACTCTCCTCCTACCCGAGGGACTGGGAGAGCTGGCGTGACCTGTTTATATATATATATATATATATATATATATATATATATATATATCTTTATATATATATATATATATATATATATATCTATATCTATCTATCTATCTATCTATCTATATATATATATATATATATATATATATATATTCTTTTATTATATAGGGAGGTATCAATAAAAGTTTTAAGAATTAAATATTGCAAGATGCGCAAATTATGATTACATTATGATAAAGGCCGTTTAATTGATAAATCAGGTTCGTTTCACATAATTGTCCGAAATTAGGTTAATTTTAAAATCTCGTTTGAATACCTGGTTAAAACTGTATTTATGATATTAATATCAAGTAAAAGAAATTTAAACACCATATTTAAAACAGTAAGAACAACATTTAAGAACTAGCGTACGCAACCCGTCAAAAATGACGGCTAAATATCTAGATAGCTACTTCCACACAGTGTACCTCTCGGGGGTATCCCCTCCCCGCAGGGTATGACTACTCTCCCTTTCCCCTACCTTCTAGACGGGGAGCGACCGAGTAAATTATGCGTCTGGCAATACCGTTGAGCGTGACAGGAATATGTCATATCCGTTTTCGTGGGATTGATACTGTAATTTTACGAATTATTTCTGCAGGTAGGTAGGTAGGTAGCTGGTTGGCTAGGGCACCAGCCACCCGTTGAAATACTACCACCAGAGAGTTATGTGGTCTTTTTACTGGCCGGACAGTACCGCATTGGATCCTTCTCTCTGGTTACGGTTCATTTCCCCTATGCCTACACACTCACACACCGAATAGTCTGGCCTATTCTTTACATATTCTCTTCTGTCCTCATACACCTGACAACACAGATCACCAAACAATTCTTCTTCACACAAGGGGTTAACTAATGCACTGTAATTGTTCAGTGGCTACTTTCCTCTTGGTAAGGGTAGAAGAGACTCTTTAGCTATGGTAAGCAGCTCTTCTAAGAGGACACTCCAAAATCAAACAATTGTTCTCTTATCTTGGGTAGTGCCATAGCCTCTGTACCATGGTCCCACTGTCTTTGGTTAGAGTTCTCTTGCTTGAGGGTACACTTGGGCACACTGTTCTATCTTATATCTTATTTCTCTTCCTCTTGTTTTGTTAAAGTTTTTATAGTTTATAAAGTGATATTTATTTTAATATGGTTGCTCTTCTTAAAATATTTTATTTTTCCTTGTTTCCTTTTCTCACTGAGCTATTTTCCCTGTTGGAGCCCCTGGACTTATAGCATCCTGCTTTTCCAATTAGGGTTGTAGCTTGGCAAGTAATAATAATAATGATAATAATAATCGATGAATGTTTATTCTTCTTTGTACTGTATGAATTTATTTTTCCAATGTTGAATGTTGTGTTGTAGTGTTTAGTAGGTTTTATTTACGACTGTTTAGTGATTTTTGCTTATTATGCAAATACGTGTGTATGGATTATAAGGAAGGAAAATTTCTCTCTCTCTCTCTCTCTCTCTGCATGTATGTATATATATATATATATATATATATATATATATGTTGTATATACAGCATATATAATGTATGTATATAATATATAATATATACATATATTTTATATATATATATATATATATATATATATATATATATATATATATATATATATATATATATACTTACTGTATATACAGCGCACACACACATATATATGCACACACATCCATACAGAGAGAGAGAGAGAGAGAGAGAGAGAGAGAGAGAGAGAGAGAGAGAGAGAGAGAGAGAGAGAGAGAGAGAGAATTGAGAATTATGGGGTGATAAAACACTCGTAGAAAGAAAATAGGCTTGAAAAAAAAAAGAAAAAACCTGTGACGTTTCAGAGGTCATTATCTTTTTACCCATGGGGTTATCATCACAATTAGGATGACCATAATAGTGATGTATAATGATACGGTGCCGTAATTAACGTTGAATATGAAATAACTTATTGATTGGTGTGTCAGCTGCTCTGATGTGTGTATGGGCTGGGGAGGGGGTGGGGGGACATGTGTATGGGTTGGGGAGGGGGTGGGGGGATATGTGTATGGGTTGGGGAGGGGGTGGGGGGGACATGTGTATGGGTTGGGGAGGGGGTGGGGGACATGTGTATGGGTTGGGGGGGGGTGGGGGGGACATGTGTATGGGTTGGGGAGGGGGTGGGGGACATGTGTATGGGTTGGGGAGGGGGTGGGGGACATGTGTATGGGTTGGGGAGGGGGTGGGGGGGACATGTGTATGGGTTGGGGAGGGGGTGGGGGACATGTGTATGGGTTGGGGGGGGTGGGGGGGACATGTGTATGGGTTGGGGAGGGGGTGGGGGACATGTGTATGGGTTGGGGAGGGGGTGGGGGGGACATGTGTATGGGTTGGGGAGGGGGTGGGGGAGTGGAGAAAGTGGTGGTGGTTATAAGCGAGAAATTTCTTGGTTAAGGTGTGGTTATGTGTTAAAAAAAGATATTAAGGTGTTTTTTTTTATACATATTTAGGTCTATTTTATGCGCGGTTAGCTTTTTTTTTTTTTTTTTTTACCTCCGCCATCAAAGTTGGATGGTGGTTATGTTTTACCCTTTGTTTCCGTGTGTGTGTGTGTGTGTGTTTGTTTGTGAACGGCTTCCGGGCCACAATTTCAATCGTAGAGTAATGAAACTTGCAGGGGTTAACTATTATGTAAAAAGCTGGAAATTATTAAATTTTGGAAGGTCAAGGTCACGGATGTTATGTTGTACCCTGTTTATGTGTGTTTGTTTGTGAACAGCTTCCGGGCCACAATTTTAATCGCACAGTAAATGAAACTAACAGGGATTAACTGTTATGTAAAAAGCTGGAAATTATTAAATTTTGGAAGGTCAAGGTCAAGCAAAATGTCCAATTCACGCAATCAGCCTTAAGTTTGGACACAGTTATTACATAGGCTTCAAACTTGTTTCATATTTGAGTGTATGAAAATCTACGCCAATTAATGCATTCTAAGGTCAAAGGTCACGGTCAAGCAAAATATCCAATTCACGTAATCAGCCATAAGTTAGGATATTGTTGTCACAGAGAATCCAAAATTGGTTCATATGTGATTGTGTGAAAATCCATGCCAATTAATACATGTTGAGGTCAAAGGTCACGGTCAAGCAAAATGTCCAATTCACGTAATCAGCCATACAGTAAGTTTGGACATCGTTGTCACAAAGGCTTCGAACTTGGTTTTTATTTGAGTGTATGGAAATCCACGGCAATTAATACATGTTAATGTCAAAGGTCAAGGTCGAGAAGTACAGTATGCTGCCGCGGCGGAGGTCTGCGTTCTACTGAGTACCCCTGTAGCTTTTTATGTTTTGGTATCCCGTCTAACAGGAAAAAAAGTTATTGTTTGTTTATTGCTAGGCGTGATAGAGATGGGGGAATTAAAATTTAAGTTGGCGGTCATTGTAGTTAATGTTAAAAATAACTGCTTGAACTTTTTTTCATCAAATAATTTGGGCATATTTCCTTAAATTAGGTCAATTAGAAGCTGCAATATCATAATCTCCCCTATATAATAAAGCGCAAGTATCTGGGTATATATTTGAATATATACTGTATTCTTTCCGGTCACGCACAGCAGCATTGCCAGACGTATAACGACTCGGTCGCTTTCCGTCTAGCGGTTAGGGGAAGTGAAGAGTAGTCATACCCTGGTGGGAGGGGGTACCCAGTTGGTAACACTGTGCATGCGTTTCTAAATGTTTAGCCATCTTTTTGACGGGTCGCATACACTAGGTCTTAAATTATTTTTAGTGTTCGTAAGATATTTTATTTTTCCTTGTTTCCTTTCCTCACTGGGCTATTTTCCTTGTTGGGGCCCCTGAGCTCATAGCATCCTGCTTTTCCAACTAGGGTTGTAGCTTAGCAAGTAATAATAATAATAATAATAATAATAATAATAATAATAATAATAATAATAATACTATTTTGTATATGGTGGTTAAACTACTGTTACATTCGCATTGTTATATTGAATGGTGAATTTAGATGGCTTGTTATTACTTCAACATTTTGGGATAGATTCATAATTTTTGTTTTTTGAGAAAGTGGCTTGAGCGATTCACAATTGCTCGCTGTAATGATCAGCGTGCCAGGAGAGAAGACAGGCTTCTTGTGGTACAAGATCCATAGTCATTTAAAAAAAAATTTCACGGGATGAGGCCGCATTAGTACGTGATCTATCATATTTAAGATAAATTTCCTTGTAAAGAGTCTTAGTCTGTACATGCTCTGTCGTCATTAGTAGCTCTAAGCAAAGACAGTAAAAGCGAAGATCGGGAATCTCTACAAATATCCGTGCGCTTTAGTTTTACAATCGGCGCCATCTATTGACAACGCGCCCAATTAAAAGTATAGGGAAGATTGGAAAGCTACTTTACAAAATCCGTGCGCTTTTGTTTTACAATCAGCGCCATCTTTTGGCAACACGCCCCATTAATAATAATTGAAAAGCCCTAATGACGTATCACAGCTATTTTTTTTCTATTTAAGCCTTTGACAGTAGTACATTACTGTAGGTACTGCGTTTCTACAAACTATGAATTTTGTTTTTCACACACACACACACACATACATATATATATATATATATATATATATATATATATATATATATGTATATATATATATGTATATATATATATATATATATATATATATATACATATATATACACACACATATATATGTATATATATATATATATATATATATATATATATATGTGTGTGTGTGTGCGTGTGTATGTATGTATGTATGTATGTTTAAGGTTTAAAGGCCGTCATGAATGGCAGGGGTAAGGGACAGTGACATTGCCCTGGCTAGCAGGACAATGCCCTAGAGACCTACCGTATATACATATGATCAGAGCCTAAGCCCCCTCTCTATCCAAGCTAGGACCAGGTAATGGATGCTGATGACTCAGCAGGTACATCTACAGGCTCTCCCAACCCCATCCTTAGCTCACAAGGATGGTGAAGTTGAAGACACTACAAGAAACTACCGAGCTTGAGCGGGACTCGAACCCTAGTCAGGCATATCTCCAGGCAAGGAGGTTTTCAATAGACTACCTCAACCATTTATTATTAAGCAGTGCAATAGTGACAAATTTAATTCTATTAATCACCCTTTTTTGTTTCCCGATTCCAGATGTAAACAAAAACTGATCAGTGCCATCTGTTGCCAACCCGTCTTACTAACAACAACTTAACGATCTTCCCTTTACAGCCCTTGTTAATAGCCGTCTCTTAGGGGAAAAGTCTTCGCTTTTATAGCCTTATCATCATTAAGAGCAGGTTGTCGGGGAAGAGGTTTTGAGGGTACACGATCTATTGTCATTTAGATTCGGTGTCCTTGGGAAGAGGCCTGATAGTTCACGATTTATCGTCATTAAGGACAGCGTTCCTAAAGGGGCTCTGGAGGTTCCTTGACTAATTGACATTAAAGTAGTGTCCCTGGAAGAGACTTCTGAGGTATATGATCCATCTTCGCAGTCCATATAGTACTTGGCAGTTGTGGAATGATCTTCCAAATAAGTTAGTTGAATCAGTAGAACTTCAAAAGTTCAAAGTTGCAGCAAATGTTTTTAGGTTGACCAGGCTGACATGAGTCTTTTTATAGTTTATATATGACATATCTGTTTTTGACGTTGTTAATAGTTTATATAGGACATATCTGTTGCTACTGTTTTTAGAATGATATATTGTTAATTTATTCTCATCATTTATTTATTTCCTTATTTCCTTTCCTCACTGGGCTATTTTTCCCTGTTGGAGCCCTTGGGCTTATAGCATCTTGCTTTTCCAACTAGGGTTGTAGCTTGGCTAGTAATAATAATAATAAGGAATTAATGTGGTCTTTTTGGAAATTGTACTATGTTTTTTTGTGGATTCGTTGTTATCTGTATTCAGTTTGTGTACATTTCTGGTGGAGATATTATAAGGAAATGTGTTTATATAATGAAATTTAATACCATGTCAACATAATGGAATTTAAATGCCTTATGATTAAGCGAAAGGAGTAAAATTACTTTGAGTTTAAATATCTTAAAATTAAATGAAAGAATTAGAATTACATTAGCCAAGAGGCGAGTGCTAATTTTAGAATGGTCATAACTCTGTGATGCGCTGTTTTTCTACCGAGAAACTTTTATGTTGGATGCTATTTTAGGCATTATCAAAGGATCAGAGAAGAGCTATTTTAAAAGGAAAGAGAGGAGAGACAGATAACCAGCGTTCCCACTTTTATTGCTATGCCCTTGAAATAGAGGAAAACCTATGGATAGAATTAGCCATAGAATTTTTTTTTTTTTTTATTTTTTTTTTTTTTTCAAGGTTGAGGTTTATGTTGCTTCTTCCATAATTGGATGTAATTAGCTTGATGTTACCCTTGTCCCAACACGTTGTATGACCCCTAATAACAGGGCGGTATTGAATTTTGGTAAATATTTATTCAGATCTCTTTAAGGAGTCGTTAACCGGAGGCGTCCTTAAGGCCTTGTTTATTATTATTATTATTATTATTGTTGTTGTTGTTGTTGTTTCTTGCTAAGTTACCACCCTAGTTGGAAAAGCAGGATGCTATAAGCCCGGGGGCTCTAACAGGGAAAATAGTTAAGTGAGGAAAGGAAATGAGGAAAAATAAAATATTTTAAGAAGAATATCAACATATAAACTATATAAACTATAAAAAAAAATTAACAAAACAAGAAGAACAGAATGAAGATAGAATAGTGTGCCCGAGTGTACCCTCAAGCAAGAGATCTCTTATCCTGGTTCCACCACATTGTATGAACTCTAATGAGAGGGAGGTAACTGTTTTGGTATATACTTAGGCCGGCCCTAGACGTAACTGTTTATCTGAACGATATAACTGATCAGATAAATCGCTACGATATAACTGACGTGTATGGGGGAAATTTGTCCAGATTTTGATCGTTTCAGATGAAGTGATCGAATGGCATGAACAGTTGAATCATTAATAATTTTTATCTAAACGATCTAATGATTGTCAGTCTTTCATGAGTCGTTATTGCACATCTCATGACTGTATATTTCTCTATGAAAGGTGTTACTAATGATAAAAGGTTCAAGTACGTTTCCTCGTTCATCCTACACATGATCAATTTTTCGTCAATTAATTGATATCAATTTATTGACGTCAATGAATTGATGGAGAAATTGACCGTGTCTAGGGGACATTGATATCAATTTAATTGAAAAAATTCATTGAGAGATCAAAGATCCTTTGATATTTATTGATGGGTCTTCAATAAAACTGATCGCTTTGGAGTGTCCAGAGCCAGCACTATTCCTAGAGCCACAGATGCTTTCATCTCGAAGTTATGAATCAAACTGAAAATTGAAGTAAAATCATTGACCTTGTGTGGGCACAGTGATTTCCTCAATTTCATTGTCGTCAATAAATTGATATCAATTAATTGACGAAAAAATTGATCGTGTGTAGGGGCCTGGGCACCGCTCTCAACTCCACCAACAAGTTTGTATGAGTATAAGTTTTTCTTTTCAGTAGCCATTCTCTACTCCACTTGCGACCTCGCTTAACAAAAGCATATTTTGCCCTTTTTATGCATAATACCACAGCTAAACCTGCTAGAACCAGAGAATCCTCCTCCTCAGATGACATTATGGAAACTGTGGAACCGATGCAAATTGTAACGATATACCGGAATGGTGTAGGGGCAGCGACGTTTAGATGGCTTGCAACGATTTTTATCTGATCACTTATATCGTTCAGATAAACAGTTACGTCTAGGGCCGGCCTTATTCAGATCTCTTTAGCTGTCGTTAACCGGAGTCGGCTTAAGGAACTCCCTTGTGAGTAGAAAGAAGTGAAAAGTGGAACGAATACTTACTAGATTGAACTTTATTTACTCAAGTAATTTATAACAATAACAACAACAACAAATGCAGCCGTATCTAGTCCTCTGTAGGGCAAAAGCATCAGACATGTCCTTATTCATGTCTGGAATTTAGCCATTTTCATCACGGTGACCAGTGTGGATTGATGGTGGGAGATTTTAATCTGATCACTCGCAGCAAATCAATCTAGTACTGGTGGCCATGACTAGTACACCTTTGCTAATCATGTTGATACACAAATCCTTTCAGCACGTTAAGGTACCCCTGCAGAGCACCAGCCACCCGTTGAGATACTACCGCTAGAGAGTTATGCTGTCCTTTGACTGGCCAGACAGTACTACATTAGATCCTTCTCTCTGGTTACGGGTCACTTTCCTTTTGCCTACACATACACCGAATAGTCTGGCATATTCTTTACAGATTCTCCTCTGTCCTCATACACCTGACAACACTGAGATTACCAAACAATTCTTCTCCACCCAAGGGGTTAACTACTGCACTGTAATTGTTCAGTGGCTACTTTCCTCTTGGTAAGGGTAGAAGAGACTCTTTAGCTATGGTAAGCAGCTCTTCTAGGAGAAGGACACTCCAAAATCAAACCATCGTTCTCTAGTCTTGGTTAGTGTCATAACCTCTGCACCATGGTCTTTCACTATCTTGGGTTAGAGTTCTCTTGCCTGAGGGTACACTCGGGCACACTATTCTATCTAATTTCTCTTCTTCTTGTTTTGTTGATTTTTTTTTTTAGTTTATATAGGAGATATTTATTTTAATATTATTCTTAAAATATTTTTTCCTTGTTTCCTTTCCTCACTGGGCTATTTTCCCTGTTGGAGCCCCTGGTCTTATAGCAATCTGCTTTTCAAACTAGGGTTGTAGCTTAGCAATTAATAATAATAATAATAATAATTATAATTGGAAAGGGAAGTAATGTTAACATTATAGTAATCAAAATGATTGACAGGAAGATTGTTCTGCTGAAGACGTGAGTTAAAGAGGTTACGAAGTTTGTGGAGAGAGAATGGGAGACAAGGAGATATGGCAGGGTAACGATAAGATAACCAATTAGAACTAATGGAGAAATCTTAGTACAGTAGCCCTTAGAAGGCCTAATATAGATCTCCCTGTACGATTCTATCCTGTTCGTAATACTAGGCAGGCAGTTAATTCTAATAGCCAGGCCTTCTCCATCATGAGGCTCAATACTACACAGTATTCTAGAAGTTTTGTGCCAGCTGTTACCAAGTTGTGGAATGATCTTCCTAACCGGGTAGTTGAATCGGTAGAACTTCAAAAGTTCAAAGTTGGAGCAAATGTTTTTATGTTGACCTGGCTGACATGAGTCTTTTTATAGTTTATATATGACATATCTGTTTTTGACGTTGTTGATAGTTTATATGGGACATATCTGTTTTGACGTTGTTACTGTTTTTAGAAGGATTTATTGGTAATTTATTCTCATCATTTATTTATTTCCTTATTTCTTTTCCTCACTGGGCTATTTTTTCCTGTTGGAGCCCTTGGGCGTATAGCATCTTGCTTTTCCAACTAGGGTTGTAGCTTGGCTAGTAGTAATGATAATAATAATAATAATAATAATAATACCGTCCCATAATTATCAAGGTGATCGAAGACCCGGGGTGAACACGGTAAAGGGATATCATGAGAGGCTTGCAACAAAGGGCCTCAGAAAAATAGACCTATACTCTATTTTTATCTTATTCTCGGAGCTGTTTTGTGAGAATAATTAACCTTATTTTTTGTGAGAATAATTAACCTTATTTTTTGTGAGAATAATTAACCTTATTTTTTGTGAGAATAATTAACCTTATTTTTTGTGAGAATAATTAACCTTATATACTGATTCAATTTCACTCTTATATAGCCATAACACATTTAGATATTATTCAGTAAATATGGATCACATGTGTTTTTTTTTTCAAAATGTTACAAAATTATAATTTTTTTTTTTTTTTTTTTTTTTTTTAGCGATTGGTTTGTAATTATGAATTACAGTTCCGATTGACCAAAGGCTGAAGTTAATCGTATTGTCTTACTTTACCAAAGGTAGAATTTGTTTTAATAGATTTTAATAAAATTTTAAAAAATATAAATTTTTTTTCTAGAAAATTAGAAAAATGTTTTAGCATTATGTGAACATTTCCTAAAAGATTGACAATACATTAAAAGCATTATATTATATTATATTATTTTATATATATATTATATATATATATATATATATATATAAATTTATATATATATATATATATATATATATATATATATATATATATATGTATATAATATAATATATATAAATTTATATATATATATATATATATATATTATATATATTATATATATATATATATATATATATATACATATATATATATATATATATATATATATATATACTGTGTATATATATATAGATTTATATATATATATATATTATATATATATATATATATATATATATATATGTATATTATATACAGGTGTGTGTGTGTGTGTAACCTGCTTCCTTTAAGAGTTTCTTATGATTTTTTCCGTGTGAGCTTTTGGTGAAAAAAAAAATGGCCTTACAGCGAACTCTTAATACAATGCACCATTTACCTCCTTTTTTATCAATGAGTTTTACTCTCCTTGGCATTCTCAACATATGCAAAGTCATTGCTGTGTACATGGTAAATGTCACAATTGACCTCGTTATTCAGAACTACGTACTTTTTATACGTATTGCTAAGAAAGGGCTTGATATAGAGATGAATGACGAAGTGTTTGTGGGATGGTTTGACGTGCTGTCAATGAGCATGATAAGTGTATGAATTGACTGGGACTAAAATGTGCCGAAAGTGTATCATACACGCTCGTACGCTAACGGGATTTTATTTTTTAGTAGTAGTAGTAGTAATAGTAGTAGTAGGTAGTAGGTTGGCCACGGCACCAGCCACCCGTTGAGATACGCTAGAGAGTTATGTGGTCCCTTGACTGGCCAGACAGTACTGCATTGTATCCTTTTCTCTAGTTACGGTTCACTTTCCCTTTGCCTACACACACACCAAATAGTCTGGCCTGTTCTTTACAGATTTTCCTCTGTCCTCATACACCTGACAACACTGAGATTACCAAACAATTCTTCTTCACCCAAGGGGTTACCTACTGCACTGTAATTGTCCAGTGGCTACTTTCCTCTTGGTAAGGGTAGAAGAGACTCTCTAGCTATGGTAAGTAGCTCTTCTAGGAGAAGGACACTCCAAAATCAAACCATTGTTCTCTAGTCTTGGGCAGTGCCATAGCCTCTGTACCATGGTCTTCCACTGTCTTAGGTTAGAGTTTTCTTGCTTGAGGGTACACTCGGGCACACTATTCTATCTCGTTTCTCGTCCATTTGTTTTGTTAAATTTTTCATAGTTTACATAGGAAATATTAATTTAAATGTCATTGGTTTTAAAATATATTATTTTTCCTTGTTTCCTTTCCTCACTGGGCTAATTTCCCTGTTGGGGCCCCTGGGCTTATAGCATCATGCTTTTCCAACTAGGGTTATAGCTTAGCAAGTAATAATAATAATAGTAGTAGTAGTAGTAGTAGTTGTATATTGTCTTCATTGCTCTTCCCTCGCACTGATAACCTGTTTATGCCTTTATATTCTTGAATCATTCTGTTTGAATTTTTATGCCGTTCTTGACTGGAACGGGTTGTATAGATACTGATGCTCCGTCTAAATAAAGCTAGTTGCATTTACTCCGCTTTTCAGTTAATACATAACTGGAGCATCCACACAAAAATTTGACTTTAAAACAGGTTTATCTGCGATTTAGCTGTTGAAGAATATATTGTTTTTTTTCTCAAGACATTTATTAACGAAAGCAATTTCATCTTGGGGAAAAAATTAGTCTTGTTTTCATACTTATGTACCAACCGTGTGTCACACGATCTTACATAAATTATTTTGTATATATCATGCTTGTATCTGCGCTCTTCCCTCGCACTAAAAAGAACCTGAATATACATATCTGCGTATCGCCTCTGTAACATTGTCTGTCTTGTGAACATGAAAATGCCTGTTGCCCTGAGGTTTTGTATATAAAGGAGAGTGTTCTTTAATAAAGTTACTCAGTTGATTGCTTCCTGCCTTTGAGTCACAACCTTTCTCTCAGCTCGTCACACTTATATTAACAGTGAATGTTTGGCTAAAGCTTAATGATGGCTGGTCACTGGTAGCTATGGTTAAGGTCTTCACTGCCGGAGGCTAATATTGAAGTATATTTAACTTTTAAAGGTTAATTGTGTTCTTCGGTCATGGAGATCATTTGCAAAGACCTTGAAAGGTCACTTTTTTGATGGAAATTTTTATTGAACTCATATTGATTTAATGAAATGTCATATCGAATCATTTCAAAGATCAGGGTTGAATTTTCGATTGGATTTTTATTTGTCATTAATAAATGATCAAATTTAGTTTTTTTTTTTTTTTTTTTTTTTTTTTTTTTTTTTTTTTTTTTTTTGATGAAGAAATTACCCAGCTTGTCAAATTTGACTAAGATACATTTTGAGAAACATAAAGTAATTTTGGCTTTTATATTAAAGTGAGTTTTGTATTTTTTTTTTTTTTGATATCTTGTTTTAAGAGGAATACAACATATTTTTTTTTTTTTTAATTTCGTATCCGCTCTATTTCCAGAATAATACTGACCAGTATTTAAATCCTATAAATATAATTTCAAATGGGACATTCCTTTATTCTTAATTGACTGATTCATTTAGAAAGTATGTCTTAACATCGCTTGAGACTGGATAGATTTTCATTCAGAGGGCAATCTTTTTTTTTTTTTTTTTTTTTTTTTTTTTTTTTTTTTTTTTTTTTTTTTTTGTGATTAAGTTAATTAACTCTGTTTAAAGATCGCTCATGAATGGCATAGCCAAGGAACTGTGACAGTATCCTAGAAACTGACCATTTATACATATGATCAGCGCCAAAACCCCTTTCTATCAAGCTAGGGCCACGAAGGTCCAGGCAATGGCTGCTGAGGACTCAGTAGGTAGACCTATAAGGCTCCCCCCAAACCCCTTATCCTTAGCTCACAAGGATGGTTAGGTTGCAGACTCGAATCCCAGTCCGGCAGATTACCAGTAAGGGACGTTTGTTCTTATCTTTTTGCAAAAAGATAAGGAAGTGCCAGTTTAAAGGTTTAAAGGCCGCTCATGAATGGCAGAGGCAAGGGACAGTGGCATTGTCCTATCAAGCGGGACAATGCCCTCTCCACCCAAGCAAGGACCAAAGAGGGCCTGGCCATGGCTGGTGATGACTCAGCAAATAGACCTATGGGCTTCCCAAAATCAAACCATTGTTCTCTAGTCTTGGGCAGTGCCATAGCCTCTGTACCATGGTCTTCCACTGTAATAGGTTGGAGTTCTCTTGCTTGGGGGTACACTCGGGCACACTTTTAGCTCACAATGATGGTTAAGTTGCAGCCACATAAGAACATAACGAGTTTGAACGGGACTCGAACCCCAGTCTGGCAAATCACCAATCAGGAACGTTACCCCATCGGCCACCACGTTGGGATGCCTGTCGTCACCAAGTCACTTCAGCCAGCTTCTAAATTGGAGTCAGATTGGGCAGATGTATTTATGTAGAAATTAATATTTGAAAGAGGTAGCCGTCAAAAAAAAAATTCATTATAGTGAGTTACGTTGACCCCCGGCTATCAATATATATCTATTCATCCATCTATTCACCCATATTTAGAATATTTAAATATTATAAGTATATACTGTTTACTGTTTACACATATATAATTTTTTTTCATTTATTTATTTTTTTTTCCTTATCAATTGAATTTTGATAATCTTATAATTCTTTATATCCCGATTTTTTTTTCGGGCCAGTCCTGTGAGAGACAAGCTTGACTCATTGGGCTGGTAAAACTCCTTCTTTTAATAATAATAATAATAATAATAATAATAATAATAATTGACATTGATTCTCAAGTTTTAAGGACGAGTTCTGATATTTCTTAGCTGATCTTCTTTTCTTTTATTACAAACCTGATCTTGTTTTCATAAGGTTAGGACATGAAGGTTATATGCATAAATTGTTTTAACCATCGGGCTTGTAGTATTCTGCTTTTCCAACTAAAGTTGTAGCTTGGCTAATAATAATAATCGTCATCATAATATCCACTTCCTATCCCTGTTGACGCAAAGGGTCTCGGTTAGATTTCGCCAGTCGTCTCTATCTTGAGCATTTAATTCAATACATCTCCAATCATCATCTACTTCGCGCTTCATAGTCCTCACCCATGTAGATCTGGGTGTTCCAACTCTTCTAGTTCCTTGTGGAGCCCAGCTGAACGTTTGGTGAACTACCATAAAAATGGTAATAATCTATAAGAAATTCATTAGTTTTCATATCGGAGAATTTCATCTTGTATATCGTTCCGTGCCACCTGTCCTAATTTCTAAATAATTCATAAAAAACTGCTTTATTTGGAATACAAAATATAAAATAAAAACTAAGAACTTCCATTATTGGTAATATCATAATGCACTTAAAACAAGCAATAAAGATTTTTTTATATATGAACATGCTGACACAACTTGCCCCAGATAGGGTTAACACGGGAGTAGTTGAATGCACCTGCCTTTTCTGCAGATGGATCCGACGGGCAGCAAAAAAAAGAAAAAAAAAAAAAAAAAACTCAAATCCTCAATTAAATGAAAGTCTTGGACCTTGTATGGGTCCCGTTCATTTGGACAACAAGGAAGCTCTCGTGATTAGAGCAGGTGTGGGCACAGTGGATCTCTGTAGTCTTGTTTATGTGCCTGTGGTCTGAGCGTAGCACGGGAGCTTTGATAGCTTGACTAATTGACTGGAAGAGAACGGCGTGCCTCTGAAAGTAAAGGAAAAGCAGAAAAATCCATAACTACGTTTTAATGTTCTTTTGCTGATAAAGGTTGTGACGTCTTAAGTGGACTCGGGGGCTTTTATAATGGTGAGCCTTAAGTGTTCTGAAAATTTTTCTGTTTGGTTGTGGTAAAGGGGTACTTAACGAAATATGCATTTACTTGAAACAGAATTTATGGGATTTCAGATTTTAGCTGGCTACGAACTTGAATTTTTTTTTTTTTTTTTTTTTTTTTTTTTTGCTTTTCTTTTAAATTTCTGAGGTATTTTATGTTTTTTTTCTGTATTGAGTAGATGATACTGAAGGTATTGAATTGTACAATGGATATAGTTTTGATTACCTTTTGGGAGTACTTTGTGATATTATCTCGTTATTTATGTGCGCATTTGTTGTTTACAGAGGTTGTATTATATATATATATATATATATACAGTATATATATATATATATATATTATATATATATATATATATATACAGTATATATATATATATATATATTACACATTTATATAGATATAGATTTATATGTAAATCTGTGTATGTGTGTGTATATATATATATATATATATCTATCTATATATATATATATATATCTATATATATATATGTATATATATATCTATATATATATATGTATATATATATATATATATATATGTATATATATATGGCCAGATATTAACGCCACTTTCATATTATGACAGACGATTTATAGATAAATCCCTTGTTTGTAAAATCTAAACATCGACTGCTCCATACTTCTATAAAGCAAAATGTTTACTTCTTATCTAATGTACTTTAGCGTATTCGCAATTTAATCCATTTAGCATACACTTTCTCGTCGTCTTAAACGAATCCCAAAGTTATCTCTATCCATTTTTTATATTCAGTCCTTACACCGGTATATCATTTCATCTGTGCTAACCTTTAAACGCTATTGGGAATAAACTCAAATCTTAACAGTTTAATTCTTCTTCCGCCTTCTGTAGTATCAGACTTCCTCTATGTTTGAAGTCTATAAGTTTAGTGCAATTTATTGTTATTATTATTTATTATTATTTATTATTATTTATTATTATTTATTATTATTCTTATTCTTATTCTCGACTTTTTGTCTATTTTGTTTCCCCGTATGTATGGGATTCCAACCCTTTCTTTTTTTCATTTTTCCGCCATCTATACTAACATTCCCCATCCTCCTAATTTCCATTGCTCATTTTTGCTTTCAACCTCTTCTTACAAAAACATATTTTCATTTTCCCCTCATTTTTGCTTTCAATAATCTCTTCTTACAAAAACATATTTTTATTTTCCCCCCATTATCTGCAGTTTTTCTCCACTATCCCCAGCCAGTACTGTGTTTACGGTAAGCAGCCAAGCCAAGTCCATTCATGAACTAATTTTCTTATCATTCAAATTTATACCTCCCTCGGCTACCAGCCCTTCACGCGTTTTTTCGCGTCGCTCCATCCAGGTAAATATGTTATTAATGTGTCAAAATTGACAGCTGATTCATAAATATATATTAGTATTTAATAAACAGTAAATTATATCTCTCTCTCTCTCTCTGTCTCTGTCTCTCTCTCTCTCTCTCTCTCTCTCTCTCTCTCTCTTACACACGAGGGGTGGACATCTAGATGGGACTTTCCAATGAAAAGTAAAAGAAGACGCACATATGCTGGTCATTGTTTCAACCTGGATGAGAGAGAGAGAGAGAGAGAGAGAGAGAGAGAGAGAGAGAGGGTCAGTATTATAGTTACTCTTAGACAAGTGTCTGTTTTCTTAAATTCATTTTTATTCTCCTTTTATTCATTTATCAGATCTTGTGCTAACCAATAAGGATTAAGGATTACGGTATCCTTGTGGTAGCGTCCTCGCCTGGTGATTGCCAGACTGGAGTTCGAGTCCTTTTGTCGCTGCAACCTCACCATCCTTGTGAGCTAAATGTGGGGGTATTTGGGGGATCCTATAGATCTATCTGCTGAGTCATCGGCAGCCATTGCCTGGCCCTCCTTGGTCCTAGCTTGGGTGGAGAGGAGGCTCGGGTGCTGATCATATATAATATGGTCAGTCTTTGGGGCTTTATTCTGTTTGATAGGGCAATGTCACTGTCCATTGCCTCTGCCATTCATGAGCGGCCTTTGAACATAGGTTATTAAACGCAGCTATTTTATCAGCATTTTGAGAGAATCTAGTAAATGATAATCCTTCTATTTACTTAGATTAATTTTTATTTGCTTCAAACCAAACATGTGTTTAAATATTAAAACTTTCTCGACATACATACGTGGAAATTGTTTTAGGATTAGCATATTATTTAATGAGGTTTATTAGACAATTGTATTACACATCTTCATCTAAAGAAAATATTACCATTACATAACTATAGATTACAGGAGAATTAAAATTTTAACCCTCAAGCGTCTATAAAGATAGTAAAAAAATTCTAATAGATAATTTTTTTTTTTCATTTTACTCTACAATATCATTCTTGAAAATCAGTAAGTAATATTTTCTTAATTTTCATGATTTCACTTTTATTTCCGTTTTATGGAATTCCTTATACTATCTCTTTCATATTGTCTCCCATATATGTTTTATGTAACAAAATCTGCCACGAGCGTAATCCTTATTTGCAGTATACTGATATTCACACGAAATATGATTGTTATAGATTTTTTTATATATATTACGAAAACTGCCCTCTGGAATTACGAAAACTGCCTTCTGGAAAGCTGTCCAGTCCAGTTGGAAGGGTCCAAGATCCATTTACATGTGGCACCATGGCCAAGGTCCAGTTACATGTGGCACCGTGGCCAAGGTCCAGTTGCATGTGGCAACGTAGCTAAGGTCCAGTTATATGTGGCAACGTGGAGGAGAACTGTAGATGAACTTGCAAAACTGATAGTGGACCCAATCTGTGTGTTTTGGTTTTTAGTATACGTGAAAGATAAGACCCAGGCCTACATGGCTGAGGACTATGAAGCGCGAAGTAGATGATGATGAATTCTTCTTCACCCAAGGGGTTAACTACTGCACTGTAATTGTTCAGTGGCTACTTTCCTCTTGGTAAGGGTAGAAGAGACTTTTCAGCTATGGTAAGCAGCTCTTCTAGGAAAAAAACACTCCAAAATCAAACCATTGTTCTCTAGTCTTGGGTAGTACCATAACCTCTGTACCATGGCCTTCCACTGTCTTGGGTTAGAGTTCTTTTGCTTGAGGGTACACTCGGGCACACTTCTATGTAGTTTCTCTTCCTCTTGTTTTGTTAAAGTTTTTATAGGAAATATTTATTTTGATGTTACTATTCTTAGATTATTTTGTTTTTCTTTATTTCCTTTCCTCACTGGGCTATATTCCCTGTTGGAGCCCCTGGGCTTATAGCATCCTGCTTTTCCATCTAGGGTTGTAGCTTAGCATTTAATAATAATAATAATGATAATATTGAATTAAAAGCTCAAGATAGAGACGACTGGTGAAATCTAACCGAGGCCCTTTGCGTCAATAGGCGTCGGAGGAGATGATCATGAAGGAGAATGTTGGTTACCTACCATTTGCTAACAGTGGGTAGTTTTACATATTTTCCTCGCCAAAATTCAGGGTTATGGTGGCCGACGTGGTAACGTCCCTGACTGTTGAAAGCGAGACTGGGGTTCGAGTCCCGCTCAAACTCGTTAGTTTCTTTGGTCGCTACATTCTCACTATCTTTGTGAGCTAAGGATGGCGGATTTGGGGTAGCCTATAGGTCTACCTGCTGATTCATCAGTAACCATTGCCTGGCCCTCCTTTGTCCTAGCTTGGGTGGAGAAGGGATTTGGGCGCTGATCATATGTATATATGGTCAGTTTCTAGGGCATTGTCCTGCTTGATAGGGCAATGTCACTGTTCCTAGCCTCTGCCATTCATGATTGGCCTGTATACCTTTAAACCTTTAATAGCCTCAATGTGTCAGTGTGAGATGATCGTTAAATTAAAAAAAGAGCATTATTATTCATATTAATTGAGAATATAAAAGAAAGATCTTTTTTCTACTATCTTTCATTTTAATTACAGATTATGACCATTTCTTATCTGTTCGCTGTTTGAAGCTGAAGTTTCAATTATTCGGCAGCTTGGGCTATTGGGGGTCAGAAATCCGGGGCTGCTTCAGACCTTAGATGTCAGAATGGCAGAAAACCTCAAATCAATCAATCAATCGTTTGATTTAGTATTGATGATGTTGCAGGTGAAACTATAGTCTATTTCTTTTAGCGATGCATATTTGTACCGACTCGCAGCGGTGGCCTTTTAGCTCGGAAAAGTTTCGTGATCGCTGATTGGTTGGAATTATCTCGTCCAACCAATCAGCGATCCAGAAACTTTTCCGAGCTAAAAGGCCACCGCTGCGAGTCGGTACAAATATGCATCGCTAAAAGAAATAGACTATAGTTATGATTTACCATTGTACCCGAGTCTTCAGAATGTTTAAGTACACACACACACACACACACACACACACACACACACATTCAACCCCCTCCACCTTTTCTAACTATAACCCGCTGAATCGGCAATTTATGGGTGTGTGTGGTGTCAGAGTGTACCTCTTGGGGTACCCACTTACCCCAAGGTATGACTGCTCCCTCTCCTATCTGAGCGTGACGGGAAATAATATATATATATATATATATATGTCTTATATATATGTATATATATACTGTATATGTATATATATATCATATATATGTATATGTATTTTGTATTATATATATGTATATATATATTTATATATATATATATTTATATATATATATATTTATATACATATATATATATACATATATATATATATATATATATAGAGAGAGAGAGAGAGAGAGAGAGAGAGAGAGAGAGAGACTTTCTCTTTGTTATACATGGGAGATTTGCGAGTCGAGTCGGAGAACCAACATTAATTTTTTTTCCTATATCTGTCTCTTTCTCCTTTTAGTATGATAGAGAGAGAGAGAGAGAGAGAGAGAGAGAGAGAGAGAGTTAATAAAGACAGGCCTTTCCTCTGTGATCGGAGCTTTTATCTAACACCTTTAGTAATTAAGTCAGTTGTGAAAGATGTGGAAAAAAAACTGGGAACAAATTAAGTTGATATCATGTGCCAGAGGGAGAAGCTGAAGAGCAGGTGAAGCCTTTAATAGGGGAGGTGGCTCAAGTCATTAAAGAGAGAGAGAGAGAGAGAGAGAGAGAGAGAGAGAGAGAGAGAGAGAGAGTGAGTGCTCTGTAGTTCCCATTATTATTATTATTATTATTATTATTATTAAGCTACAACCCTAGTTGGAAAAGCACAATGCTATAACCTCACGGGCTCTAACAGGGAAAATAGCCTAGTGAGGAAAGGAAATTATTTTTTTATTTCAAATATGTACTGTATCGACTATAATTTTCTTACCAAATCTGGTTTCTGGCTTATTATTATTATTATTATTATTGTTATTAATTGCTAAGCTTCGACCCTAGTTGGAAAAGCACAATGCTATAACCCCTCGGGCTTTAACAGGGAAAATAGCTCAGCGAGGAAAGGAAATTATTTTTTTATTTCAAATATGTACTGTATCGACTATAATTTTCTTACCAAGTCTGGTTTTTGGCTTATTATTATTATTATTATTGTTATTAATTGCTAAGCTACGACCCTAGTTGGAAAAGCACAATGCTATAACCCCACGGGCTTTAACAGGGAAAATAGCTCAGTGAGGAAAGGAAATTATTTTTTTATTTCAAATATGTACTGTATCGACTATAATTTTCTTACCAAGTCTGGTTTTTGGCTTTGGTCTCACGAAGATGAATATCTTTTGTTCAAATACTATTTTGATATGTTCCGTTTATTTACCCAAAAATATTCAAATACTGTAATAAGTCATTTTCTTATTGTATTGACAATAAATCTGCCTCTCAATATCTTCTGGTGAAAGTTAAAGGTTCACAATATTACGCAGTATGAGATTTTCTCAGTCAGCATCTATAACGTTTACAACGTGTCCAGAAGGCTAACATTACTGCCATAAAGATTCACTATATTAAGCAGTATGTGATTTCTTATTTCCCTCTCTTTTAAAGAGCTTTTTTTTTTTTTTTTTTTTTTTTTTTTTTTTTTTCAAATGAAACGTTTTACTGGACTGACAACTGCGTGAGATTTACTTTTATATCTTCTCGAAAGCTGGTTATGTAGAAAAAGGCATATGAATGACTTTTCAGATATATAATCTTCTCACAAATAGGAAACGAGAGCTTGATCTTGAAATTTTAGAATTATACGCTAGAGATGAAGATTGTGACGGGCCGAGAGAAGGTTGTGAACTCAAAGGCAGTGTGAAAGCAACTGAGTTAGTTTATTGTAGAACACTCTCCTTTATATACAAAATCTCAAAGCAACAAGAATTTTCATGTTCGAAAGTCGACACTGTTACAGAGGAAAAAAGCAGACATGATTTTTCAGGTTCTTTTTAGTTCGAGGGGAGAGCAAAGATACAAGCACAAAATGAACTATGTACGAACGTGTGAGACACGGTTGGTACAAGATAATACTCTCTACAATGATTGGGAGATTTGTCAAAGAATAGATATAATATAAAGGTATAATAGATATATCATGAAGAAGCATAGTCTTGGTTTATCGATTCTCTTAATTTGACAAGAGTATTAGAAATAGTGGAGAGAATTATGTTGTAGTATCTGTGATAGTTTAGGAAACTGAGGACAGTTTTCTACTGAAATCCCTAGAAAAATAAGGTTTTTCTTTTTGTTTTCTCTTGTAACCTGAAAAAATTGACGATTTCTCTTTTGAAATGCCAAGAAAAAAATTTTTTTTTTAGTCATCTTTTGCACTGCTTAGAGAAATTAATTTTTAAAGACATTATGTTGTAGTATCTCTGATAGTTTAGGAAACAGGATAGTTTTCTACTGGAATCTTTAGAAAAATCAGATTTTTGTTTTTTTTTCTCTTGTAAACTGAAAAAATTGACGAATTTTTTTTTGAAATGCCAAGAAAAATATATTTTTAGTCATCTTTTGAACTGCTTAGAGAAATTAATTTTTGAAGTCTTTTCCTTTGGAATTATGAGGATTTTTTTTTTTTTTTTTTTTTTTAGTGAGGAGTGGCCGTTTTTGTTTGTGCCTCGGGTTATGAACAAATTCATCGGTATACAAAAGGGAGATGGTTATAAAGGCTTTCTTACCGCAAACCTCCGCCAAGTCTCTTACAAACATGCTTAGATATAGTTTTTTTCCAAAATATTTTCACATGGTAACTGAACTATCTCCACTCTAGTAAATCTTTCCAAACAAGTTAAATATTTCGAGCAGTCCTACTAATAAATATATACAAGTAATCCTAAGCCATGAATTAGTGTTCTCTTTGACTTTTGACCCTGACCTTGACCTTAATCTTGACCTCATACTGCACAGCTTCATTAGTAGATTACCTCCTGCTTATTTTGATGTGCATATTTAAACGTTTGAAGTTTATGGATAAAGTTAAATTCCTTTTTAACTATATCAATATGGTTTGTACCTCACATGGATGGGTAATTTTCAAATATTAATTTCTCTTTGAACTTATTATTCTCACTCTGATCATCATTATCATTATTGGATTAATAGTATACGTAACCCGTCAAAATGTATGGCTAAATGTATAGACACACGCGCACGCATATTCAACCCTTTCCAACCCTCCCCCTTCCCTAACTACAACACGATAGTTGTGGTTTCCGAGTGGTTGGGGTACCACCTATCACCAGGGTATGACTACTCCCTCGCCCCCCCTTAGTAGTAGTTATACGTCTGGCAGTGCCGCTCTGCGTGACTGGAAGTTATATATATATATATATATATATATTTATATATACATATATATATATATATATATATTTATATATATATATATATATATATTTATATTTATATATATATATATATATATATTTATATTTATATATATATATATATATATACTGTATATATTGAATACTGTATATATATATAGATAGATAGATACAGTATACAATATATATGTATACAGTATACGATATATATATATGTATATATATGCATATATATATATATATTTATATATATATATATATATATATATATTGCTCTTTATTATATAGGGGAGATAATAATAATAAGTATAAGGATAGGGAAGTGGGGAATATGGGCAAAAGAAGAGTACCCCTGGATACGATCCATTTTATAGCCTGAAGGAAGGAACTCGGGATGGGAAAGAATTAGCCAAAAGCGAGAAAGAGAAGTACAGGAGAAGAATGAAAGAGAGGGGCAGACCTTCTTGCGATGCTAGGGTTTTTTTTTTATCCAATTTGTAAGTCATCAAATATATGATAGTAGCCTATTTAGCAACACTTATCAGACCAGGCCATAACCCGAAAGCTTTGCAAAGCTTTATAAAAGCCAATCGCAACAACTATGGATTCACTTTGCTTATCAGTATCTAAAGGTATCTTAAGTCAAACCCGGTCATAAGATGACAATTCCCTATCGGCCTTAGATAAAGAGGCGTGGCCATTAGCTAATAGATAGTGTTGCCATGGGATGGTCATATGATTTAGGAGGTATATCATGAGCATCGGAGGAAAGTTTCTTAGGAAGATGCGAAGGATATTTTGTAATTAGAGCATTAATAAACTTATCTACTTGATTGCGATGCGGGATATTGTAAGCATTTTCATGTATTTAAAGATAGAATTGGGCATCTTTATTATTTAATTATTTCCATAATTAGTTTGTCTGTTTTATGCTTTAAAAGGTATAATTTTTCTATTTAATGTTTTCGTATTTTATTGTAATCTGACTTGCCTAGAGAGAGAGAGAGAGAGAGAGAGAGAGAGAGAGAGGAGAGAGAGAGTGTCGGTATTTTCTTGCAATCTGACTTACCTAGAGAGAGAGAGAGAGAGAGAGGAGAGAGAGAGAGAATTTTTATTTTGACAATTTTTGTATTTGTATAAATCTGTAGCTAGAGAGAGAGAGAGAGAGAGAGAGAGAGAGAGAGAGAGAGAGTTAGTTTTTGGAGTAATATAAGTGGAAGCAGCATCCTTTAGAGCAGGTGTAGGAGTCTTGGGTCAGGGTCTTAAAATGTGTTTCCCTGAAGGCCAGGACTATAATGGCTAATTGTGAAGGGTACAGGTGCTAACTGTATGGACTGGACAGTGAGTGTGCTGTGCCTCTCTCCCTCTCCCTTACTCTCTCACTCACTCTCTCACTCTCACACTCTCTAGAAAGTATGGCGAAAACAACAATGTTTTGCTTTTATGATTTGGCAGCATTGATATATATATATATATATATATATATATATTTCCGGTCATGCTCGACTCTCAACGTCCCTCTGATAGGGGCAAGAGGGAGTAGTCATACCCTGGTGAGAGGGGGAGGCCTGTTTTGCATATCTATCTAAATATTCAACTGTCAGTTTTGACGGGTCGCGTACACTAGTGTGTATGTATATATATATATATATATATATATATAGATTTAATATGTATAATGTTGATTAATAGACAGAATGAAACTGTGAGAAATATACTACAAAAGCGGATGGTTATTTAAAAAGTTCAAATGTAATTAGCCTTATTGATAAAAATAACACATACCAGCTGTTGATTAGACCTCATCAGAGACTTGATATAGTTTCAAGTAGGAGAAATTATAGTGTTTGATTGTAGACTTCTAATTACGAGGGTTAGTGTTGGCAGTGGCTGGGTTGTGAACGACTTTTCTTCGCTTGGGAACTAGAGTTTTTATACTGGTGGCTTTGGGCTAAGTTTCCTTACACAAAAAGTATCATCTCCCACAGTCTCCTTTCTCTCTCTCTCTCTCTCTCTCTCTCTCTCTCTGATTTTTCCATGTCCTGTCACCCTTTTTTCATTTACTCCATCTGTCCTGTCATCCTTTCCATTTACTATAGAACTCTCTCTCTCTCTCTCTCTCTCTCTCTCTCTCTCTCTCTCTCTCTGTGATTCTTCCATCTTTCCTGTTACCCTTTTTTCATTTACTATAGACCCTCTCTCTCTCTCTCTCTCTCTCTCCTCTCTCTCTCTCTCTGATTTTTCCATGTCCTGTCACCCTTTTTCATTTACTATAGAATCTCTCTCTCTCTCTCCTCTCTCTCTCTCTCTCTCTCTCTGTGATTTTTCCATATCCTGTCACCATTTTGCATTTTACTTTAGAACTCTCTCTCTCCCCCCTCTCTCTCTCCTCTCTCTCTCTCTCTCTCTCTCTCTCTCTCTCTCTCTCTCTGTGATTTTTCCATATCCTGTCACCATTTTGCATTTACTTAGAACTCTCTCTCTCTCCCCCCCTCTCTCTCTCCTCTCTCTCTCTCTCTCTCTCTCTCTCTCCTCTCTCTTTCTCTCTGTGATTTTTTCCATATCCTGTCACCATTTTGCATTTACTTTAGAACTCTCTCTCTCTCCCCCCCCCCCCCCCCTCTCTCTCTCTCTCTCTCTCTCTCTCTCTCTCTCTCTCTCTCGAGTTAGAGTGGATTTAAATTAATAGGCTAGTTGTGTATACAATTGATAAAAAATCACCCTTTAAATTTTTTAGAAATTGCTTGCCAAGGTGAAGATAAAATATTTATGATAAAATCAAATACAGTATTTAATTGAAATCATGAATTACCAGAGCCTATGATTAATTAATTTCATTATTATTATTATTATTATCATTATTATTATTATTTTTTTTTTGAGAGGGGAACCTTATTGAACGAATATTTTGGTTGGTCAAAGTGTTTGTATTTTGCCCATACATTATTTATGTGTCTTCTTTTATACTTATCTTTTCATTACAAATATTTTTTTTTTTCAATTATATGATAAGAATTTTTGTTACAAAAACCACTTCTTTCAGCTTTCATGATTCTCTGTATTTGTTCTTTCTTCTCTTTGTATTTCTTTCGTATTTTATGTTATTATTTTTTTTTTTAAGTTAATTGGCTTCATTTTTTTATATTTTTGAGATCAGGATTCCAGTTCGTTGGTGTTCGCGTGTGCCTGGGCAATGTTTGAACATTCAAATAAGTAATGGCAATTTTGCAAACTTTACAAGTTTGTTAATAATTCTATATTGAGAATCTTGCAACTTATTTTTTCACACTGAATATTTCTAGAATTTATTTTATTTTCGTTTTTTTAATCCTGTCAGTTTTTTTTTTTTCTGATGTGCATTTGCATGTCTTGTTAATGTGTCATTTTTATTATTATTCCTGAAGATTCAAAACTTAATTTTCAATTTTAGGTCTACGAAAAAAGAAGAAAAGTGATGGGTGGGTTGCGAAACCCATTGAACCGTGAGGCCTAAAATGTAAATTTGGGAGTTACACAAAGCTAAGAAATACGTTAAACCGAAAATTGCTTTTTACTTTGGTGAGGTGGACGATGACTGGCATTGAATATATTTCAGGGGACATAATCTTGGTGGTCCTAATAGTTTCCAAATTAGGTTTTTTTTTTTTTTTTTTTTTTTTTTTTTTTTTTTATCCGCAATTTTTGCCGCAATTTGTTAATTGCGGCAAAATGTAATATTGTAATTTTGATTCCTCAATTCGCTGATGTCCTATCGACTTTTTTTTTTATTATTATTATTTTTTCTTTAAAATTTACCTTCTATTTGTATTTTGTTTTTGTTTTTTCTTTCTTTTTTTTAATCTATCGGGGCTATTTGTCAATTGCGGCAATATGTTATATTGTAATTTTGTTTCCTCAATTCGTTGATGTCCTATCTTCTTGTTATTGGTTTTATAACCTCCGCCAATGAAGTTGGAAGGAGGTTATGTTTTACCCCCTGTTTGTGTTTGTTTGTGAACAGCTTCCTGGTCACAATTTTAACCGTAAAGTAAATAAAACTTGCAGGGATTAACTGTTATGGAAAAAGCTTGAAACGATTAAATTTTGGAAGGTCATGGTCAAATGTCAAGGTCACGGTCAAGCAAAATGCCCAATTCACGTAATCAGCCATAAGTTTGGACATCGCAGTCACAGAGACTTCAAACTTGGTTCATATTTGAGTGTATGAAAATCCACGCCAATTAATACATGTTATTGTCGAAGGTCGTGGTCAAGTCCAAGGTCAAGGTCCAGCAATAGGTCAAATTCTGGTCATCAACCATACGGCCACAATTTTAATCGTCAATTAATGAAACTTGAAGGAGAGGTAGATAGAGAAAGCTGGTCAGAAACATTGACCCCACTTATAAGTGGAAAAAGATTGTACCAACCGTGTGTCACACGATCGTACATAAATTATTTTGTATATATTATGCTTGTATCTGCGCTCTTCTCTCGCACTAAAAAGAACCAGAATAAACATGTCTGCGTTTTTCCTCTGTAACATTGTCTGTTTCTCGAACATGAAAATTCCTGTTGCCTTGAGGTTTTGTATATAAAGGAGTGTGTTCTTTAATAAAGTTACTCAGTTGATTGCATCCCGCCTTTGAGTTATAACCTTCTCTCGGCTGTCACAAGATGCAGACAAAGAAGAAGAAGAAGAATGAAACTTGAAGGGATTTTAAATTATGTAAAAAGCTGAAAATTATTAAATTTTGGAAGATCAAGGTCAAGGTCA
The DNA here is from genome assembly GCF_036898095.1 of Palaemon carinicauda. NCBI lineage: Eukaryota > Metazoa > Arthropoda > Malacostraca > Decapoda > Palaemonidae > Palaemon > Palaemon carinicauda. The sequence continues at coordinate 45,873,229 of NC_090726.1, read as the reverse complement.
CGGACGAGCAAAAACATCCAAAAATCCATACAAAAGGCTGAGAAATAAGGTGCTGCGGCGGAGGTATTCGCTATACTGAGTGCCACTCTAGTTTTACATGTGTTTCGCATTGGGGAAGTGGAAATGTAGAAATGGTCTCTTAATATCTATCTCTGCGGATATCTATCTCTGCGGATATCTATCTCTGCAGATATCTATTTCTGCGGATATCTATCTCTAGGGATATCTATCTGTGCGGATATCTATCTGTGCGGATATCTATCTCTGCAGATATCTATCTCTGCGGATATCTATCTCAGCGGATATCTATCTCAGCGGATATCTATCTCTGCGGATATCTATCTCTAGGGATATCTATCTGTGCGGATATCTATCTGTGCGGATATCTCTCTGTGCGGATATCTATCTCTGGGGATATCTATCTGTGCGGATATCTATCTGTGCGGATATCTATCTCTGCGGATATCTATCTGTGCGGATATCTATCTGTGCGGATATCTATCTCTACGGATATCTCTCTGTGCGGATATCTATCTCTGGGGATATCTATCTGTGCGGATATCTATCTGTGCGGATATCTATCTCTGCAGATATCTATCTCTGCGGATATCTATCTGTGCGGATATCTATCTCTGCGGATGTCTATCTCTACGGATGTCTATCTCTGCGGATATCTCTCTGTGCGGATATCTATCTCTGGGGATATCTATCTGTGCGGATATCTATCTGTGCGGATATCTATCTCTGCAGATATCTATCTCTGCGGATATCTATCTGTGCGGATATCTATCTCTGCGGATGTCTATCTCTACGGATGTCTATCTCTGCGGATATCTCTCTGTGCGGATATCTATCTCTGGGGATATCTATCTGTGCGGATATCTATCTGTGCGGATATCTATCTCTGCAGATATCTATCTCTGCGGATATCTATCTGTGCGGATATCTATCTCTGCGGATGTCTATCTCTACGGATGTCTATCTCTGCGGATATCTCTCTGTGCGGATATCTCTCTGTGCGGATATCTATCTCTGGGGATATCTATCTGTGCGGATATCTATCTCTGGGGATATCTATCTCTGCAGATATCTATCTGTGCGGATATCTATCTGTGCGGATATCTATCTGTGAGGATATCTATCTCTACGGATATCTATCCCAGCGGATATCTGTCTCTACGGATATCTATCCCAGCGGATATCTATCTCTACGGATATCTATCCCAGCGGATATCTATCTCTGCGGATGGCGGAGAGAGAGATGTCAGTCAGCCATGCTTTGCAATGCAGGTGTTGGCAGGGTTGCCAGGTTGGCCTTTTTCGGTCCCAAAAACCCAAAATTTGGCCTTTTTTTTTGTCCTAGATACCCAAATTTGGCCTTTTTTTAAAATTGGTTAGCCTTAAATGCTATATTTTAGGCCTTTTTCTACTATTAGGTTGGCCTTTTAAAACTGCAGTTGATCAGACGTTGGCCTTTTCTCACTTGGAAAACCTGCTGTTGATCAGACGTTGGCCTTTTCTCACTTGGAAAACCTGCAGTTGATCAGACGTTGGCCTTTTCTCACTTGGAAAACCTGCAGTTGATCAGACGTTGGCCTTTTCTCACTTGGAAAACCTGCAGTTGATCAGACGTTGGCCTTTTCTCACTTGGAAAACCTGCAGTTGATCAGACGTTGGCCTTTTCTCACTTGGAAAACCTGCAGTTGATCAGACGTTGGCCTTTTCTCACTTGGAAAACCTGCAGTTGATCAGACGTTGGCCTTTTCTCACTTGGAAAACCTGCAGTTGATCAGACGTTGGCCTTTTCTCACTTGGAAAACCTGCAGTTGATCAGACGTTGGCCTTTTCTCACTTGGAAAACCTGCAGTTGATCAGACGTTGGCCTTTTCTCACTTGGAAAACCTGCAGTTGATCAGACGTTGGCCTTTTCTCACTTGGAAAACCTGCAGTTGATCAGACTTTGGCCTTTTCTCACTTGGAAAACCTGCAGTTGATCAGACGTTGGCCTTTTCTCACTTGGAAAACCTGCAGTTGATCAGACGTTGGCCCTTTTCTCACTTGGAAAACCTGCAGTTGATCAGACGTTGGCCTTTTCTCACTTGGAAAACCTGGCAACCCTGGGTGTTGGTAAATGACGGCCGGCCTCAAAGGACTTAAGGACTTGCCTACCTTGAGGTCTTTTGTGCAGGAAGTGGGACTCATAACTCGTCATTTAAATTAGATCTGGATCAGGATTCGTTGTGCACAGAATTTTGATCGGGAGGATTTTGATATTCCCTGGTTTGAGATTTCTGAATTACCGACCGCTATTTGTTGAAGATGTTGCTGTAGAGAATATTGTTAATTTGCAAGTAAAGTTTTTTTTTTTTTTTTTTTTTTTTTATTACTGTTTTATAAAGAGATGGTTTTTGACATGTAATCTGTATACATAGTGTTCACACATGTTCATTTTGGTATGTTTTTTAGTAATGAGTTTGATATTTCTATAAGGTGGCTTTTGATAACTACAACTGTTCCCATTGTGAGTTTTTTTTAATGTTTTATAAAGAGATGCTTTTGATATAAAATCTGTATACCCAGTGTCTACACATGTTCATTTTTGGTAGTTTTTTTTTTCTTTTTTAATAATAATTTGATATTTCGATATAGTGGCTTTTGATAACTACAACTGTTCCTATTGTGAATTTTTTTTATTGTTTTATAAAGAGAGGTTTTTTTATATAAAATGTGGATACCCAGGTGTTCACACATGTTCATTTTGGTAGGTTTTTTTTTTATAATGAGTTTGATATTTCGATATAGTGGCTTTTGGTAACTCATCTGTTCCTATTTGAGTTTTTTTTTTATTGTTTTATGAAGAGAGGTTTTTTTTATATAAAATCTGGATACCCAGTGTCCACATATGTTCGTTTTGGTAGGCTTTTTAATAATGAGTTTGATATTTCTATAAGGTGGCTTTTGATAACTACAACTGTTCCTATTTTGAGTTTTTTTTTAAATTCTGTTTCATAAAGAGATGTTTTGACATATTATATGTATACCCAGTGTCTACACATGTTCATTTTGGGTATGTTTTTTTTTTTTTTTAATAATGAGTTTGAAATTTCTATATAGTGTCTTTTGATAACTACAACTGTTCCTATTTGAGTTTTTTTTATTGTTTTATAAAGAGAGGTTTTTTTTATATAAAAATCTGGATACCCAGTGTTCACACATGTTCATTTTGGTATGTTATTATTTAATAATGAGTTTGATATTTCTCTAAGGTGCCTTTTCATAACTACAACTGTTCCTATTGTGAGTTTATATTTTTTTATATTTCTGTTTCATAAAAAGATGTTTTTGATATAAAATCTGGATACCCAGTGTTCACACATGTTCATTTTTGGTAGATTTTTAATAATGAGTTTGATAGTTCTATATAGTGGGTTTTGATAACTTACAACAGTTCCTATTTGAGTTTTTTTTATTGTGTTTTTGAAGAGAGGTTTTGGCATATCTGTATACCCCAGTGTTCACACATGTTCATTTTGGTAGGTTTTTTTTTAATAATGAGTGATATTTCTATATAGTGGCTTTTGGTAACTCATCTGTTCCTATTTGAGGTTTTTTTTATTGTTTTATGAAGAGAGGTTTTTTATATAAAATATATATACCTAGTGTTCACACTTGTTCATTTTAGTAGGTTTTTTAATAATGAGTTTGATATTTCGATATAGTGGCTTTTGGTAACTCATCTGTTCCTATTGTGAGTTTATTTTTATTGTTTTATAAAGAGAGGTTCTTGACTTATTATCTGTATACCCAGTGTTCACACATGTTCATTTTGGTATGTTTTTTTTTTAAATAATGAGTTTGATATTTCTATAAGATGGCTTTTGATAACTACAACTGTTTCTATTTGAGTTTTTTTTTTTATATTTCTGTTTCATAAAAAGATGTTTTTTATATAAAATCTGGATACCCAGTGTTCACACATATTCATTTTTGGTAGGTTTTTAATAATGAGTTTGATATTTCTATAAGATGGCATTTGATAACTACAACTGTTCCTATTTGAGTTCTTTTATTGTTTTATGAAGAGAGGTTTTTTTTATATAAAAATCTGGATACCCAGTGTTCACACATGTTCATTTTGGTATTTTTTTTTTTTTAATAATGAGTTTGATATTTCTATAAGGTGGCTTTTGATAACTACAACAGTCCCTATTTGAGTTTTTTTTTATTGTTTTATAAAAAGAGGTTTTTGACATATCTGTATACCCAGTGTTCACACATGTTCATTTGGTAGTTTTTTTTTTTTTTTTTTTTTTTTTTTTTTAATAATGAGTGATATTTCTATATAGTGGCTTTTGATAACTACAATCATTCCTATTGTGAGTTTATTTTTTTTTATAATTCTGTTTTATAAAGAGATGTTTTGACATGTAATCTGTATACCCATTGTTCACACATGTTCATTTTGGTAGGTTTTTTTTTTAATAATGAGTTTGATATTTCTATAAGGTGGCTCTTGCTATTCTATAAAAAGTGCTACATTGTTAGAAATTTGCATTAGAAAAACCAGTAAATGTTTGACAACATTTATTCCAGGGTTTTCACCGTTTTATAAAAGTTTATGTTAACGTAAATGAGTGATATTAAGGTCACCAACCGTAAAATGTAAGAACAAACAATGGTAGAATTACGGTCGCCTGTATTTTCCTGAAATACGGCTGAGAGCATTATATTTTTTTACGGAGAATTTCCGATTAAAAATTAGGATTCTTTTTTAACAGCGGTAACGAGACAAATGAGAGCGAGGCTTTCATTTGAAATATTAAAAAGAGATATGAAAACATTCTTGTCGAGAAATATCATGCTCAAATTGGAGTATTTTCTCTTCTTTATCCTCTTACTTGTGAATATTATGCTTATGATAAAAGTTACGTGTAATGTTAAGTTTCCTTGTGCAAAACGCATCTTGATATATTGTTAACTTTGAGTTTTAATTAAAAAGAAAATTAATGTTGAATGCTAATATTAGATATTTGAAAATAGTTGTATGGTTTTGATAGTCCTATCATATACCAGTATCATATTATTATTATTATTATTATTATTATTATTATTATTATTATTGTTGCTAAGCTACAACATTAGTTGGAAAAGCAGGATGCTATAAGCCCAGGGGTTCCAACAGGGAAAATAGCTTAGTGGGGAAAGGGGAACAAGGAGAAATAAAATATTTTAAGAAGAGCAACAACATTAAAATAAATATCACTTTATAAACAATAAAAACTTTAACAAAACAAGAGGAAGAGAATAAGATATAAGATAGAACAGTGTGCCCGAGTGTACCCTCAAGCAAGAGAACTCTAACCCAAGACAGTGGAAGACCATGGTACAGAGGCTATGGCACTACTTAAGATTAGAGAACAATGGTTTGATTTTGGAGTGTCCTTCCCCTAGAAGAGCTGCTTACCATAGCTAAAGAGTCTCTTCTACCCTTATATTGTGAGCTAAGGGTGAGGGTTTGTGGGAGGCCCATATGTCTTACATGCTGAGTCAGCAGCAGCCATTGCCTGGCCTTCCCTGGTCCTAGCTTGGATTGAGAGGGGTCCTTGGTCAGTCTCTAGGGCATTGTTCTGCTTTTTATGGCATTGTCAGGGTCCCTTGCCTCCGCCTTTCATAGGCGGCCCTTTATATATATATATATATATATATGTATATGTGTATATTATATATATATATATATATATGTGTGTGTGTGTGTGTCTGTGTGTGTGATCAGGGCCAAAGCCCCCTCTCCACCCATGCTGGGACCAAGGAAGGCCAGGCAATGGCTGGTGATAACTCAGCAGATAGACCTATAGGCTCCCCCAGAACCCCCATACTTAGCTCACAAGGATGGTGAGGTTGCAAACTCTACCCAAGTTAGGACCAAGGAGGGGCCAGACATTGGCTGGTAATGACTCAGCAGGTAGACCTATAGGCTCTCCCAAAACCTCCACCTATCCTTAGCTCGCAAGGATGGTAAGGTTGTAGACACTTGAAAAAAAACTATCGAGTTTGAGCGGGACTCGAACCCCAGTCCGGCGATCGGCAGGCAGGGTTGTTATCGTTAATCAGCTGTTATTGTTTTAATTCTCCATCGGCAAATGGATCTGAAAAGGATTAGGTCATTTAACGATGCCATTAAAGTGTCAGTGGACTTTTTATGCTAGATCACTTGCCTCAAAGAACCTCAATCTCTCTCTCTCTCTCCCTCTCTCTCTCTCTCTCTCTCCTCTCTCTCTCTCTCTCTCTCTCTCTCTCTCATTTATTTTTAAACACCCCTTGAAATAGAGGTGACCCCAGTGGTATGTCAACACTCTCTCTCTCTCTCTCTCTCTCTCTCTCTCATTTATTTTTAAACACCCCTTGAAATAGAGGTGACCCCAGTGGTATGTCAACACTCTCTCTCTCTCTCTCTCTCTCTCTCTCTCTCTCTCATTTATTTTTAAACCATACCCCTTGAAATAGAGGTGACCTCAGTGGTATGTCAACTCTCTCTCTCTCTCTCTCTCTCTCTCTCTCTCTCTCTCTCTATTTTCTAGCCTTTGGGATAGTGTGCACATTTTATTTTACATGTTCTAACAAACCCCTTGGTATTTCTAGTCAACTAGAAATATTGGCAACTAGAATATTTAATCATAGAATAGTTTGTAAATACTGCATACTTAACAAAACCAGTAAATTTAATCTGAAATTATCCGTTAAAATATACTGATCTCAGCTGTATTTCAGTAAAATACAGGCGACCCGTAATTTAATCATACTTTATTATCTTTTACTGGTTGTTGCGTAATATCACTCCTTTACGTTATTATATCGGTTTTTAAAAGGGTAAATGCCTGGCAACATTTATTCCAGGATTTTTACCGTTTTTACAGCAAATATTTAACAGTGCAGCATACTATTCTACTCGTATTTGAAATATTTGCACATGTATTTAAAGGTTTAATGGCCGCTCATGAATGGCAGAGGCAAGAGACAGTGACATTGCCCAAACTGGACAATGCCCTATAGACTGACCGTATATACATATGATCAGCGCCCAAGCCCCCCTCTCCACCCAAGCTAGGACCAAGGAGCGCCAGGGAATGACTGCTGATGACTCAACAGCTAGACCTATAGGCTCCCCCCCCCCTATCCTTTGTTCACAAGGATGGTAAAGTCGCAGTTACTAAAGAAACTATCGAGTTTGAGCGGGACTCAAACCCCAGTCTGGCGTGTACCAGTCAGGGACGTTACCACATCGGCCACCACAACCCTAATCTTGACCTTAACATGTATGAACCAAGTTTGAAGTCTTTGACAACGCTATCCAAACTTATGACAGATTACGGTAATTGGACCTTTTGCTTGACCCTGACCTTGACCTTTAAACTTGACCTTCCAAAATTTAATCATTTCTAGGTTTTTATATAAGTTAATCCCTGCAAGTTTCATTACTCAGCGATTAGAATTGTGGCTAGGAAGCTATTCACAAACACACACACAAACAAGGTCGAAAACATAACATCCTTCCAACTTCTTTGGCTCAGGTATCTAGAATATTTAATCATAGAATAGTCTGTAAATAGTACAGCATAATATTCTTCTCGTATGTGTATATTTCATACATATGTTTATCAGGTAATTTAGACTTAATGGACAATAATTGTTGCCCACTCGCTGGGCTCAATAGAGCGTTCCTGCCTCGTGTCCAGCTCGTGCACCTGTCCACTCATTAGAGTGGAGGTGCCAACATGTACTCAGAATGCAGGTGGGGTCGGGAGAAAGGAGAATATGAGATGGGGGGGGGGGGTTGTGTGTGTTGGGGGGTGGGTTGCAATTCCTGGGGGCGGGTGGGGGTGGGGGATGTTGGTAAGGGCAGATGGAATGAAG
>NC_090726.1:45849658-45859818 GCF_036898095.1 Palaemon carinicauda | reverse complement strand
CCCCTGGGCTTATGGCATCGTGTTTTTCTAACTAGCGTTCTAGCTTAGCTAGTTTTAACAACAACAACAATAATAAAAATAATAATAATAATAATAATAATAATAATAATAATGATTTGTTAAATCACAACTTCGTAATGACGTAGTGACCAGTGATATGTATATATATTTATATATATATATATATTTATATATATATATATATATATATATATGTATATATATATATATATATATATATATATATATATATATATTTTATATATATATATACATTTATATATATAAATATATATATATATATTTATATATAATTGTATATATTTATATATATATATAATATATATATATATATTTATTTATATATATATATATATATATATATATATATATATATATATATATATATATATAGATAATATATACATATATATATACATACATACATATATATATCAATATATATATATATATATATATATATATATATATATATATATATATATATATAGTGAAAAATAGGATTCATGGCTAAATCATATCCATCATATGTAAGATTTTCATTTCCGATAATATCAACTGAAAGGATACACCCACTTGTCTGACGTGTGATAGGAAAAAAGATACATGCATAGATTATATGTGTCATTTGTAAGATATTTCTATCTGATAATATACTCTGTAAGGACACATATTTCAGTAGCTCGTTAATTTATATCAGAATAATGAGGCTTGCGAAGGATTTATGATTTGTTTAGCTATTTTTATTGTCTACACTTTAACCTTCCCGCCCCCCCCCCCCCCTACGCTATTTCTAATGTTTTCAGTCCAGACCATCTCGGGATTAGGGGTAATTCCAGAAAGAATACTGGAATTGGGTGAAGGGAAAGGTCGGAAGGTATGCGTTTCTATCTCTCTCTCTCTCTCTCTCTCTCTCTCTCTCTCTCTCTCTCTCTCTTCTCTCTCTCTCTCTCTCTCTCTCTCGTCTCTCTCTGTTTTTTTCTTTCACTTTTGCTCTCTCCCCCCCCCCCTCTCTCTCTCTCTCTGTTATTTTCTTTCTCTGTCTCTATTGCTCTTTCCCTCTCTCTTATTTTCCCTTTTTCTCTCTTGGTGCTGACACTCTCTCTCTCTCTCTCTCTTCTCTTCTCTCTCTCTCTCATCTCTCTCTCTCTCTCTCTCTCTCTCTCTCTTCTTTCTCTCAGTCTTTTTTGCTCTTTCTCCCTCTTATTTTTTCTCTCTCTCTCTCTCTCCTTCTCTCTCTCTCTCTCTCTCTCTCTCTCTCTCTTCTCTCCTCTCTCTCTCTCTCTCTTGCAAAGGTCATGATGCAATCCTTTATGTAGCCCAGACCCTGAATCAAGCCAAGATGAGGGGGACAAGAATGGCCAAAGATGGGGGGTCTTAATCACGAAGCCAGCTTTATTCCTCGCCCCTAAAAGGAAGTAAGGTTATAGACGACAGGAAAGAGGGAAATTACGGAGAGGTGGACTTGATTCCTATCATCAGCCAGGTAAAGCATTTCTCTGTTCGTATGGTGGTTTCCCATCGTTCGTGGAGTTTTGTCATTTCAGACTGTTAGCTTTAGATTTGCTAGTCAGTTCTGGCAGTCATTTCTCTCTTTTGTTTCTACTTGAATCTTGTCCGTAGGTTAGAGTTCTCTTGCTTGAGGGTACACTCGAGCACACTATTCTATATTATTTCTCTTCCTCTTGTTTTGTTTTAAAGTTTTATAGTTTTTGTAGGAGATTTTGTATCTACTTAGAACCTTGTCTTAGGTTAGAGTTCTCTTGCTTGAGGGTACACTCGAGCACACTATTCTATCTTATTTCTCTTCCTCCTGTTTTGTTTTAAAGTATTTAGTTTATATAGGATATATTTATTTTAATGTTACTGTTCTTTTGTTTCTACTTTAATCTTGTCGTAGGTTAGAGTTCTCTTGCTTGAGGGTACACTCGAGCACACTATTCTATCTTATTTCTCTTCCTCCTGTTTTATTTAGGTTTTTATAGTTTATGTAGGAGATATTTATTTTAATGTTACTGTTCTTTTGTATCTACCTGAACCTTGTCGTAGGTTAGAGTTCTCTGGTTGAGGGTACACTCGAGCTCACTATTCTATCTTATTTCTCTTCCTCCGGTTTTGTTTAGGTTTTTATAGTTTATGTAGGAGATATTTATTTTTAATGTTACTGTTCTTTTGTATCTACCTGAACCTTGTCGTAGGTTAGAGTTCTCTTGGTGAGGGTACACTCGAGCTCACTATTCTATCTTATTTCTCTTCCTCCGGTTTTGTTTAGGTTTTTATAGTTTATGTAGGAGATATTTATTTTAATGTTACTGTTCTTTTGTATCTACCTGAACCTTGTCGTAGGTTAGAGTTCTCTTGGTTGAGGGTACACTCGAGCTCACTATTCTATCTTATTTCTCTTCCTCCGGTTTTGTTTAGGTTTTTATAGTTTATATAGGAGATATTTATTTTTAATGTTACTGTTCTATTGTATATACTTGAAGCATGTCTTAGGTTAGAGTTCTCTTGCTTGAGGGTACATTCGAGCACACTATTCTATCTTATTTCTATTCCTCCTGTTTTGTTTTTAAAGTTTTTATAGTTTATATTGGAAATATTAAAATGTTCTTCTTCTTGAAATATATAATTTTGCTTTTTTTCCTTTCCTCCCTGGGCTATTTTCCCTGTTGGAACCCCTGGGCTTATAGCATCCTTCTTTTTCAACTATGGTTGTAGCTTAGCAAGTAGTAATAATGATAATGATAATAATAATAATAATAATAATAATAATAATAACTAGTAATGTTCATGCTTAGTTTTGGCATGTTAAGGCTGTTTCCTTAGTGTGAACAAGAAGAGAGATCATTACCTATTATTTAATTCAGTAATATTTAAACTTAGTTTTGGCATTCTAATTTCTTTTCATAGTATAAATATAGACCCTATTACATAATTATGGATTACACTGCTTTCAATTGTATTGTACTTTCATGTTTGTCTGAGGATTGAACATACGTGGTCTACCCTATTAAAAAAAAACGAACTTTTAGTCGCAAATTCACCTCCGTAAAAAAATATAATGTTATTAACCGTTTTTCAGTAAAATATAGACGACCGTAATTTTTACCATACTTTATTATATTTTAACGGGTTGGTGACCGTAAATATCACTCCTTTACGTCAATATATCCGTTTTTAAAACGGTAAAAATCCTGGAATAAATGTTGCCAGACATTTACTGTTTTTAGTGCAAATTTTTAAATGTATTAATGAAGTTCCCGACATCTTGAAGAAACACTAAAAAAAAGATATTGCATTTTTTTAATCTCCTAACTTCAATGTACTGTGTGTACTGATATGCAAGCATTGTTTTGTGGTGCTTGGAGGATGCTGTATTCTGAACCTCTAAATAGTATTCTATACTACGAATCCCTTCATTCTTCTTCTTCTTCCTCATTTTCTTCTTCCTTGTCTGCATCTTTTCCCGCTTTTATGTGGGGTTGATGTTTCTGACCAGCTTTCTCCATCTACCATTAATTTCATTTTTACAACTCTCACCGATCATATTGGGTTTTGGCTAATTATTCATGGCCGGATGCCTTTCCTGCCGCCAACCCCTCCCTATTTACCCGGGCTTGGGACCGGCAACTAACTTGGAAGAAGAGGGGGCTTGGGTGCTGATCATATGTAATATGGTCAGTCTCTGTGGCATTGTCACTGTCCCTTGCCCCTGCCATTCATAATCGTCCTTTAAACCTTTAATAGTATCAAGAATAGCGCTACTCCTTTCAGTTAAAAATTATAAATAATTAACCTACGAATCCCTTCTTTATTGCCCCTAAATTAGACGCAACGCAGCTGGAGATTTTAAGTTTATGAAAGGGACGGAAGTTAAATGGTGCCAGGTTTGGCGAGTGAAAGGAGTTATGCCAAGAATCAGAGTCACAGAAGACAGCTCCAGCTTCTACCACCTGCTCTGAAACGTCAGCTTGGATGCTGTCAACATTTCTAGTTTTTATTCTTAGTTTTTTTGTTTTTTTTTTTTTTCCGTCTCCAAATCGTCTTATTCCGGATGCTTATTTCTCCCCATGTATGGTGTTATCATTTTCCAGGTGGTCTATGATCATTTTCTAGGGGGTACATGATAATTTTTCTAGGGGGTTCTATGATCAATTTCCAGGGGTCTATGATAATTTTCGATGGGAGGTCTGATAATTTTCCAGGGGGCCTATGATCATTTTCCAGGTGGTCTATGATCATTTTCCAAGGGGTACATGATCATTTTCCAGGGGGTACATGATCATTTTCCAGGGGGTACATGATCATTTTCTAGGGGGTACATGATCATTTTCCAGGGGGTACATGATCATTTTCCATGGGGGTCTATGATCATTATCCAGGGGTACATGATAATTTTCCAGGGGTTACATGATAATTTTCCAGGGATCTGATAATTTTCCAGGGGCCTATGATCATTTTCCAGGGGGTACATGATCATTTTCCTGGGGGTACATGATCATTTTCCAGGGAGTCTTAAGATCATTTTCCAGCGGGTCTATGATGATTTTCCAAGGGGTCTTTGATCATTTCACAGGGGGTCTATGATCATTTCCCAGGGGATCTCTGATCATTTTTCCAGGGGGTGACAGATCACTTTCCAGTGGATCTCTGATAATTTTCCAAGTGGTCTATGATAATTTTCCAGGGGGTCTATGATCCTTTTCCAGGGAATCTCTGATCATTTTCCATGGGATCTCTGATCATTTTCCAGCGGATCTCTGATCATTTTTCTAGCGGATCTCTGATCATTTTTCCAGGGGTGTATGATCATCTTCCAGCGGGTGTATGATCATTTATCCAGCTGATCTCTGATCATTTTCTTAGGGGTCTATGAAAATTTTCCTGGGAGTCTTTACTATGAACAGCCACAGAAACCCAAAAGGCAGGCCTTCGTCTGATCAGTCTTAACGACAGGTGTCTTGCATGAATATTGCTCTAGTGTTTGAAACCCTGTCATTTCCAGCTCTGGCTTTAATTGGTTCATATTGGTAAACCAATGTCTTGTTTTACAGATTTCTGGAAAAAGTTGTTTGGGTTTAGCCTAGAAACGAGTGTATCAAATGTCCCTTGAACTTTCAGCTTTTAGTCTTATTTCAGCTGTCAACGTTCCATGGGTGGAAGATTTTTTTTTCTCTTAGATATTAGTGCCGTCAGTGTACCTCTCGCTGTTTACTGTTGGCATACTTAGGTGCACCCACTTTTAGCCCTTCCTCAGTTATACTTGGAGGCAGATAGATAGACTTACTCTTTTATATATATATATATATATATATATATATATATATATATGTATGTATATATATATATATATATATATATATATATATATATATATATATATATATATATAAAGTAGAGAGAGAGAGAGAGAGAGAGAGAGAGAGAGAGAGAGAGAGAGAGAGAGAGAGAGAGAGACTTGCTTTTTATTATATAGGGGAGATTATTACATAATGTATTATGAATATAAATACTCTCATGTTTAGTTTTTAGATTGATATACGTGAATAGGTAAATATCATATGCTCATATATTAAATGACTTTTTACTTATTTAAGTAAAGTCTTGATCAGCCTAGCTGTGAGTAAAGAATAATCAGTAATATTTCTTTAAATGGATATTATTATTATTATTATTACTAGCCAAGCTACAACCCTAGTTGGAAAAGCAAGATACTATATTGAAGGTAAACAATTATAATGTCCTATAAACTAATCGTTAGCCATAGTAATAAATATAATAACGTAATTGACACATTGGAATAGAAAACAAAATATAGTATTACATTCAACATCCAATGTAAAGGTCCACATCTCTTCGAGATATGAGATTAACATAACGGACGAGTGATGATGTTCCTCTGGTAACGGACCGCTGCTGTCTCTTGGAAGGTCTCTCGAAGACTGGCTATGATCAAGCTATCTGCTGTATCATCTAATCACTGTTTTGTCGCTCCCGTGTTCCTCTTCTTTTTTTTTACTCCCCGTTTCCAAGTGAGGTCGACCAATGAGCGTGCGAGGAATCTGTCACTCTCGTGCGTCCCGCCAATGGGGAGGCTGGAGACCTCGTGACGTCATGCTGCCAAGAGCCAATCAGGTGCTGTTCGTGATTCCGAGTGGCCCTTTTTACCCCCGCCCCCTTTTTGTGGAGGCATATAGACGCATGCTGGAACGAGTGGGTGACGGACGCACGCACGCACGCTACATCCAGGTGATGTTGTATGATTAAAGCTAATCTTCGAGTCGCTTACCGGAAGAATGAAGAAAGTCATTGAAACCTCGTCGAGGGCGGAGGAGAGGAAAGGGTTTGAGACTTTGAGGGCGGACATTCAGTCGATTGGAAGGAGCGAGGTGGTGAGGAGGTAGCAACCTACCGGGGGGATAGAGAGAGAGAGAGAGACAAGAGACAGGCTCTCTTGCGTGACTCTTTAGTGCAGTGTGTGTGTGAATCACACACACGCGTGTGGATTGACATACGTACGCATACACGCATGTGGGTGTATGTATGTGCGTACGGCTGTGCTGTCATAGAATTGTCGTCAGTCAGTCCTGGTTTTCGCTTGGGTGTGATCACATCTTAGAGGAGAAGATATCCAGATATTTACGTCATGATGGATATTTTTTTTTTTTTTGGATACAACCCCGGATGGAAAATAAAAGATATTAATCTGTCCCTATTGTGAAATAGTTTATCTTTGGCTGTGATGAAATATGCCATTAAGTGATGATGGTAATTATTGTCTTTTTGTTTGTGGACATAATTTTTGTTTACCGTTTTTTTAAGAGTGAATTGCAAGTTGAGTGGTCGGTGCTATACAAATGGATAAAACTATTTAATGTGGTGATTTCGTTTATTTTCTCAAATTAAACTATATTGATGAAAGAAACTTTAATTCGGTTTTCAATTTGATGTATGAAAATTATTCCATATCTCAGGATATAGCGTGGACAGTGCATCCAAAATTGACATGATTAAAGTTAAGGTGTTAATTAAATATGAACCAATTTTGTAGTTGCCTTTGGAAAGAGTTAAGGCGTTAATTAATGACATTAAACCAATTTTGTTGGTGACTTTGAAAAAGTTAAGGCGTTATCTAAATACATTAAACCAATTTTGTTGGTGACTTTGAAAAAAGTTAAGGTTTTAACTAAATACATTTAACCAATTTTGTTGGTGACTTTGAAAAAGTTAAGGCGTTAACTAAATACATTAAACCAATTTTGTTGGTGTCTTTGAAAAAGTTAAGGCGTTAACTAAATACATTAAACCAATTTTGTTGGTGTCTTTGAAAAAGTTAAGGCGTTAACTGAATACATTAAACCAATTTTGTTGGTGACTGAAAAAGTTAAGGCGTTAACTAATGGCATTAAACCAATTTTGTAGTTGCCTTTGAAAAAGTTAATGCGTTAACTAAATACATTAAACCAATTTTGTTGGTGACTTTGAAAAAGTTAAGGCGTTAACTAAATACATTAAACCAATTTTGTTGGTGACTTTGTGAAAAAGTTAAGGCGTTAACTACAGACATTAAACCAATTTTGTTGGTGACTTTGAAAAAGTTAAGGCGTTAACTAAATACATTAAACCAATTTTGTTGGTGACTTTGTGAAAAAGTTAAGGCGTTAACTAATGGCATTAAACCAATTTTGTAGTTGCCTTTGAAAAAGTTAAGGCGTTAACTAAATACATTAAACCAATTTTGTTGGTGACTTTGTGAAAAAGTTAAGGCGTTAACTAAATACATTAAACCAATTTTGTTGGTGACTTTGTGAACAAGTTAAGGCGTTAACTAATGGCATTAAACCAATTTTGTAGTTGCCTTTGAAAAAGTTAAGGCGTTAACTAAATACATTAAACCAATTTTGTTGGTGACTTTGTGAAAAAGTTAAGGCGTTAACTAAATACATTAAACCAATTTTGTTGGTGTCTGTGAAAAAGTTAAGGCGTTAACTAATGACATTAAACCAATTTTGTTGGTGACTTTGAAAAAGTTAATGCGTTAACTAAAGACATTAAACCAATTTTGTTGGTGACTTTGAAAAAGTTAATGCGTTAACTAAAGACATTAAACCAATTTTGTTGGTGACTTTGAAAAAGTTAAGGTTTTAACTAAATACATTAAACCAATTTTGTTGGCCCCTTTTGAAATCAGTATTTGTGAGATAAGAAGTGAATTGTCTTGTGATTATTCATGAACCTAGAAAACATTTGGAAGTTTTTATATTCTAATATCTAAGAGAACCTGGATAATTTCTTCACGATTCGTTGAAATCACCGTTCTTTATATTCTAATATCTAAGAGAATCCGGATAATTTCTTCACGATTCGTTGAAATCGCCGTTCACTTATGGATGTAAACCTTATCTAATATGTGTATGATAAAGATTATGGAAATATAATGCTGAAATTAAAGTATATTTTCCAGTAGATGAATTATTGGTGGGTTACGTGTTTGAATGGGAAATTTTGGGAAATTTCAATGAGGGGGGGGGTCAATGTTTTTTTTGGGAGATGGGGCAGGCAAATGATTTTTGGGAGAGAGGGCAAATGTTTAGGAAGGGCTATTTATTCCCCGTAACGTGCTTTGGTAAAGCTAAAAAAACTGATTTTATAGATAGAAAAAGAAGGCCAAAGAAGCCATACACCATTTCAGTTTTATAATTAATGCATTTAATCTTCAACAACAACAACGACAACAGCAACAAATACAACCGTTTTTAGTCCACTGCAGGACAAAATCCTCAGCTATGTCTTTATTCATGTATGGGGTTTGGCCTTTTTTTTTCTTTTATTACCACGCTGGCCAACTGGCGATTGGTGATGGTGGGAGACTTCTCTGATCGCTCACAGCAAAGCCACATAGTATTGGTGGCCCAGACTAGTACAGCTTTGCTGATCATGGCGATACACAAACCCTTTCACCACGTTAAGGTATCTCTTTGGGGAATACAATTTGCTTTGATAAAAGCACTTGAAGACTATACCTCGATTCTGGCATAATTATTATATTGAATTCGCTATTTGATTCCACCAAATTTATCATATTGAATTCACTCAGTGATTTTGGCATAATCGTATTGAATTCACTAAGTGATTTTGGCATATTAATCGTATTGAATTCACTAAGTGATTTTGGTTATTAATCGTATTGAATTCACTAAGTGATTTTGGCATATTGATCGTATTGAATTCGCTAAGTGATTTTGGCATATTAATCGTATTGAATTCACTAAGTGATTTTGGCATATTGATCGTATTGAATTCGCTAAGTGATTTTGGCATATTAATCGTATTGAATTCACTAAGTGATTTTGGTTATTAATCGTATTGAATTCACTAAGTGATTTTGGCATATTGATCGTATTGAATTCGCTAAGTGATTTTGGCATATTAATCGTATTGAATTCGCTAAGTGATTTTGGCATATTAATCGTATTGAATTCACTAAGTGATTTTGGTTATTAATCGTATTGAATTCACTAAGTGATTTTGGCATATTGATCGTATTGAATTCGCTAAGTGATTTTGGCATATTAACCGTATTGAATTCACTAAGTGATTTCGGCATATTAATCGTATTGAATTCGCTAAGTGATTTTGGCATATTAATCATATTGAATTCACTAAGTGATTTTGGCATATTAATCGTATTGAATTCACTAAGTGATTTTGGCATATTGATCGTATTGAATTCGCTAAGTGATTTTGGCATATTAATCGTATTGAATTCACTAAGTGATTTTGGCATATTGATCGTATTGAATTCACTAAGTGATTTTGGCATATTAATCGTATTGAATTCGCTAAGTGATTTTGGCATATTAACCGTATTGAATTCACTAAGTGATTTTGGCATATTAATCGTATTGAATTCGCTAAGTGATTTTGGCATATTAATCATATTGAATTCACTAAGTGATTTTGGCATATTAATCGTATTGAATTCACTAAGTGATTTTTTACAATTAGTTGTATTGAATTCACTATAACTTTGACATATTATTAATATTGAAAACACTAAGTGGTTGGCAAATTCATTATATTGAATTAACTAAGTGACTGGCAAATATATTGAATTAACTAAGTGACTGGCGAATTAA
>NC_090726.1:45844658-45847158 GCF_036898095.1 Palaemon carinicauda | reverse complement strand
ATTTCGGTTTCACTAGCTTCAAATTTAAGGAAACTGGAAAAAAATTTAAGGTTATTCAAGGAATTACCTCAGTTTGAGGTAATTTTCGTGGTTTCAAGGTAATTCTAAGGTCATTTCGGTGTTACTAACTTCAAATTTAAGGAAATTGGAAAAAAATTTAAAGTTATCTAAGGAATTGCCTCAGTTTGTGGTAATTTCCATGGTTTCAAGGTAATTCTAAGGTCATTTCGGTTTTACTAACTTCAGATTTAAGGAATTTGGAAACAGTTTTAAGGTAATCTTAGGTAAAAAGCAGCAGCATTTAAGGTAATAACCACATGCTCGAGTTTAAACCCTTCCATTAACTTCTATCGCCGTGAGATTTCTAAAGTGGACTTTTATGTGATTGTTTTTGCTCAATAACTTGACTCATGTTATTGCTGTATTTGGAACTACCGGTTAGTGATTTACCACAGTTATACATCAGATTTTGATGAAAAGATGTTTTTTTTTATTTACTGCGGGAGTCAAAGATTGTAGCATGTAATAGCTCTTTTCTAGGCCCTTTTTATAGGCTATTTTGCCTTTTTTTATATCTTTTTAGCCCTTTTTATAGGCTATTTTGCCTTTTTTTATATCTTTTTAGCCCTTTTTATAGGCTATTTTGCCTTTTTTTATATCTTTTTAGCCCTTTTTATAGGCTATTTTGCCTTTTTTTATATCTTTTTAGCCCTTTTTATAGGCTATTTTGCCTTTTTTTATATCTTTTTAGCCCTTTTTATAGGCTATTTTGCCTTTTTTTTTATCTTTTTAGCCCTTTTTATAGGCTATTTTGCCTTTTTTTCATATCTTTTTAGCCCTTTTTATAGGCTATTTTGCCTTTTTTTATATCTTTTTAGCCCTTTTTATAGGCTATTTTGCTTTTTTTATATCTTTTTAGCCCTTTTTTTTTTAGCCTATTTTGCCTTTTTATCTTTAGCCCTTTTTATACTTTCATAGCCTTTTTGTAGCGTTTTAGCCCTTTTTATACTTTTATAACCTACAGTATTTACAGCTTTTTAGCCCCTTTTTTATGCTATTATAGTCTCTTTAGCTTCTTCTGACATTTTTAGCCCCTTTTTTTAGCATTTTTATAACTGTTTAGACATTTGTTCTTTTTTATTCCTTATAGCATTTTTAGCCCTTTTTCTACATAATCTTTCATTTTATGTACGTCTTCAGTTACAAATTTTCAGTGATTTATGTTATATTATGTTATATTTGTTAGTAATTTAGATGGCTACCGATCTGATTTGATAACATTCACAAGTACGCTGTTAACCTTGAACAAAATCTTATTCCTTTTTTCATTAAGTCTTATTATGTAAGTGTTTAAATGTTGCAATAATGTTCACAAATCTATGGATGCTTTCTATTCCTCTTGTTTTGATAAAGTTTTTATAGTCTATATAAGAGATATTTATTTTAATGCTGTCACGCTTCTTAAAATATTTTATTTTTCCTTGTATCCTTTCCTCACTGGGCTATTTTTCCCTGTTGGAGCCCCTGGGTTTATAGCATCTTGCTTTTCCAATTAGGGTTGTACCTTAGCAAATAATAATAATAATAGTAGTAATAATAATAATAATAATAATAATAATAATAATAATAATTTTATTTTTCCTTGTTTCCTTTCCTCACTTGGATATTTTCCCTGTTGGAGCCCCTGGGCTTATAGCATCCTGCTTTTCCAATTAGGGTTGTAGCTTAGCAAGTAATAATAATAATAATAATAATAATAATAATAATAATAAGGTTATAGCATCCTGCTTTTCAAATTAGGGTTGTAGCTTAGCAAGTAATAATAATAATAATAATAATAATAATAATAATAATAATAATGTTGTTACTGTCATTAAAATATTCTATTTTTCCTTGTTTCCTTTCCTCACTGGGATATTTTCCTTGTTGGAGCTCCTGGGCTTATAGCATCCTGTTTTCCCCAATTAGGGTTGTAGCTTAGCAAGTAATAATAATAATAATAATAATTTTATTTTTCCTTGTTTCCTTTCCTCACTGGGCTATTTTCCCTGTTGGAGCCCGTGGGGTTATAGCATCCCTGCTTTTCAAATTAGGGTTGTAGCTTAGCAATTAATAATAATAATAAATAATAATAATAATAATAATGAGAGTCCTTGGGCTTATAGCATCCTGCTTTTCCAATTAGGGTTGTACCTTAGCAAGTAATAATAATAATAATAATAATAATAATAATAATAATAATAATAATAATAATAATAATAATAATAATTAGTAGTGGACTATTTTACCTTGTATCTTTCAATCCAGATAATACTACCATCCTTTGTAAAACATTTACTAGAATTAATTATACGTAGCTTACCAGTGAGTATTACCTACATACTTATGAGTATGTGTCTTCTTTTAGTATTCTTCACATTCGCCTTTGTAGGTATTTAATTATGCGTTAATAATATTACATCAGTTACGGATTATATGTCCTGCTGTTCACTCGCTTTGC
>NC_090726.1:45834658-45837158 GCF_036898095.1 Palaemon carinicauda | reverse complement strand
GAACAGCTTTCTGACCACAATTTTAATCGTAGTGTAATGAAACTTTCAAGGATTAACTGTTATATAAAAAGCTGTAAATTATTAAATTATGGAAGGTCAAGGTCAAAGGTCGAGGTCACTTTCAAGCAAAATGTCTAATTCACGTAAATCAGCCATAAGTTTGGACATCGTTGTCACAGAGACTTCAAACTTGGTTCATATTTGATGGTAGGAAAGGCCACGCCAAATAATACATGTCAAGGTCAAGATCGAGTAAAAGGTCAGGAAATAAGCTGCCTCGGTGGAGGTCTGCGCTCTACTAAGTGCCCCTTTAGTTTTATAATTGTAAAGGCTATTTTAGGAATTATCTTTGGGAAATTAAATCATCACTTTGTGGGTGGTCTGAAAAAAAAAAAAAATCTCGAGTTAGGTTTCTTTTCTGGGAAATTATTTTTCCTCTTACATACTCTAATCTTGGGTAGCCTCTGTACCATGGTTTTCCACTGTCTTGGGTTAGAGTTCTCTTGCTTGAGGGTACACTCGGGCACACTGTTCTATCTTATATCTTATTTTTCTTCCACTTGTTTTTATAATTTATCAAGTGATATTTATTTTAATGTTGTTGCTCTTCTTAAAATATTTTTTTTTTCCTTGTTTCCTTTCCTCAATGAGCTATTTTCCCTGTTGGGGCCCCTGGGCTTATAGCATCCTGCTTTTCCAACTAGGGTTGTAGCTTAGCAAGTAATAATAATAATGATAATAATAATACAAATGAAATTATAAATGAGGAAAAAAAAAAGTTTTAAGATAAGGAGTAAGAAATTCAATTTATTATTCTAATATTTCTTTTCTTGGGAACTTTACAAAACATTGATTTGTGCTTCATCGAGTGGTGTTATTTTAAAAAAAATTCGGAAAAATCTTTAAAAAGCTTTGATTTGTGCAAAAGCGATGACGATGTAATTCTAATCTTTGGTATTACTTGAGATTGCTATATGTTGTAATTTGATTAGCTATTTCCTGACTGAATGATACTTTGAAGTATAGCAAATCACTTTATGAGGAAATAAATCGGTGACAAACGGCTGGAAAGTTTTTCGTGACTAATTTCATTCAGTAGTAATAATAATAATAATAATAATAATAATAATAATAATAATAATAATAATAATAATAATAATAATAATCAGTAGAACTTCAAAAGTTCAAAGTTGGAGCAAATGTTTTCATGTTGACCAGGCTGACATGAGTCTTTTTATAGTTTATATAGGACATATCTTTTTTGACGTTGTTAATAGTTTATATAGGACATATCTGTTTTGACGTTGTTACCTTTTTTTTTTAGAATGATTTATTGTTGATTTATTCTCATTTATTTATTTCCTTATTTCCTTTCTTCACTGAGCTATTTTTCCCTGTTGGAGCCCTTGGGCTTATAGCATCTTGCTTTTCCAACTAGGGTTGTAGCTTGGCTAGTAATAATAATAATAATAATTTCATTCAGTAAAATTGTTTTTATCCAATTTAAGGATTTAAATAGCAAAATAAACTCTTAGTATTTTTTTTTCATATCTTTAGATTAATTTATTATTGGTCAAAATGGCCGATTTAGCATTAATGCTTATAGATTGATAGCTTATATTGAGGAAGCATTGGTTGTTTCCAAAATTATGAATAAAGTCTACGGATTTAACACGTGAACTTTCCCCCTTTCTCTCTCTCTCTCTCTCTCTCCTCTCTCTCTCTCTCTCTCTCTCTCTGCTGATGAAAATAAATGCTTGAAAATTAGGATTTTATACTATTTTATTGCATTTTGTTTGGTGATAAATATAAGAAACGGCGGCATTTGTTGTTGTTGCGTGTGTGTGTGTATATATATATATGTATATATATATATATATATATATGTGTGTGTGTGTGTGTGTGTGTATTTATATATATTTATATATGTGTATATATATATTTTATATATATATATATTTATATTTATATATACATATATATATGCATATATATGTATATATATATTATATATATATATATACATATTTATATATATGTGTATATATATATATTTTATATATTATATATATATTTATATTTATATTTATATATACATATATATATATATATATATATGCATATATATGTGTATATATGTGTGTATATATATATATATATATATACACATATATGTGTCATATGTATACACACACACACATATATATATATATATATATACACATATATGTGTCATATGTATACACACACACACACACACATATATATATATATATATATATACTTTCCAATTAATTAAATTCATATATTAACGTTGTTATCGTGAACCCCTCAGGATTTTGACTTGTACCTTGAGAACCACACCCCCCCCCCAAAAAAAAAAATACATATAAAACATTTAAACACACTTCCTCAATGATGAAACATTTCATCTGATAGACTCTTCAAAATTGCATTCCATAAACCCATTTTCTCAACATCTTTACAGGTGAATAGAACT
>NC_090726.1:45831422-45834158 GCF_036898095.1 Palaemon carinicauda | reverse complement strand
ATTATTTCACATATATCGTCTATTCATAACTTCTCCATTTCCTTTCTGTACTGAGCTGTTTTCTCTGTTGGAGCCCTAGGGCTTGTAGCATCCTGCTCGTCCAACAAAGGCTGCAGCTTGCCAATTAATAATCTCACCTATATAACAAAGAGAAAGTGTCTGCCTATATATATATATATAATATATATATATATATATATATATATATATATATATATATATATATATAATATATATATACGGTCACGCTCAGCTCCCTCCATCCCACGGGTAACGGGGGAGGATGAGTAGCCATACCTTGGTGACAAGGGAGTAGCGTGTGTGTGCATATATATACAGTATATCGAAATATTTAGCCGTTTTTTGACGAGTCGCATACACTACTAATGATAAAAAGGTTACAAAAAGTAGGCGCATAGCGGTCGACGGATACTGCAATGGTAGGATATGTTGCTTGGTTTTAAAACATACCATTAATAATAATAAACAAAAAATGATTTTGATATTAACTTCTCTAGGCCTATATCAGCACCATCTGAAAAAGCTATAATTTGAATACAATTGAAAAATTAACGGTCAGGACGTTAGGGCTACGCATAATCCCATGAACTAATCATTTTGCTGTAATAAGTATCAATAAATAATTCCATATCTCAATTGTCATAAATCTCATAGGATATTTAATAATCCACTTTGAGACAATTTAATCATAAGTGCACAGTAAGGTATAGTACAAGAGAATTCAGGTGATCTAAGTGGCATAAATAGTTTAAATAGTTAGAACTGCCTGGAATATGTCACAAATAATGTAGGTCTTCGAAATATAGTCGCTGCAGAGATTCCAGGCGAAATGAGCCACACCCCTTGATGACGTCATAGCCAATCATGTTGTCTCCTGCGTTATAAGTTAGTATAGCTGCTAACGTGGGAGACAACGTGATTGGCTATGACGTCATCAGGGGGTGGGGCTTATTTCGTCCGGAATCTATGCAGCGACTATAGTCTTGTAAATTGAATCTCCTAGGATACAGCTGTCGGTTCAAAGGTCAGATATGACGAATTCACCCTAATCAAGTAAAGAAGCACAATGAATATCTTCTCTTTTTAAGGCCTAAGCATTCAGATAATTATCATTACTTGCTAAGCTACAACCCTAGTTGGAAAACAGGATGCTATAAGCTCAAGGGTTCCAATGGGGAAAATAACCCAGTGAGGAAAGGAAATAAGGAAACAGATAGAATAGTATGCCTGAGAACTTACAAACAAGGGAACTCTAACCCAAGACAGTAGAAGAAAATGGTACAAAATCAGGTCCTGTACAGAGTAAGATTTTCCTTCAACCATACTCTTTTTTTTATGATGAAAATAATATATTTCAATAACTTATATTATTTGAGTAATAATCCTATTCCAAAAATATAAATATGAACTTATATAATATTCTGCTAAAAAACCAACGTATGCAGTATATATTAATATACATTATATATATATATATATATATATATATATATATATATATATATATATATATATATATATATATATATATATATATATATATTCTTCAGCTTCATACTTAAAAATATTTCCTGTATAGCTATATCTATCATAAATTTACATTCTTTACGATTATAATTTATTTAAAAGAAATATATGCATATATATATATATATATATATATATATATATATATATATATATATATATATATATATATATATATATCTTATCAGCTATTGTGTTTACAACACATCCAAAAACAATACAAATATCCGGTTTCAATGAAATGGCATTTTTATCGCCACGATTAAAAAAAAGTCTATTATATAAAACGCTTTCTGTAGACTTCTTAATTGCTATATATATATATATATATATATATATATATATATATATATATATATATATATATATATATGTGTGTGTGTATGTGTGTGTGTGTGTGTCAGCTATCAGTTTCGTTTTCAGTCTTCTTCCTTTGTCTTAACCGAGGAATTCTGGGCGCCCCATTACGACCATTACCTAGACAAGTTCTTTCGCGGCCTTGAACTGTTAAATCTATTTGATATATAAGTATATGTATATACAATAGAATCAAATAAAAAAAACATGTGTAATATACGTAAAACCGATAGAGATTCGTCATAAAATCTAGAGAAATGAGACTAAAGTGTCGCGTAGCTGACAAGCGGAAGATTTTTAGCCCGTTCCGTTATATAGCGGTCGATGGCAACTCTCACAATGACCCACTCCCACTAAGCGATGGGCTGTAAAAAATGGGCACTACCTGTTGGGGAGAAAGTAATGCGTTTGGGTACTGTCTAAATTAGGATGTTGTCTAATGGACGGAAGGCTATTACCAGAGAGAGGAGGAGGGTGGACGAACATACCGCAAATGAATCGGCTGGAACGGAAAAGGGAAAAGGGAACGCTAACGCGGACAAGGGGGAAATAAACACAACTCAAAAAGATAATAAAAGCGATGGAGAAAACAGGTGCATCACCACGAGAAAAGATGAATTGACGGAGCGAGGGAGAAAGAAAACAAAAGGGAGAGAGGTGGAGGAAGGGAGGGAGGTGGAGGGGGTGAGAGGTTGTTGGAAGGGAGGAAGAAGCAGGTGAGAGGAAGTAACAAATTGACTCCCTCATGATAGTAACAGCCATTAGCCCCGCAGGATAGGGTGGTCTGGGAGTGGTCAGATAATATCACAGGCGGTAGGATACACCACAAAA
>NC_090726.1:45798922-45826422 GCF_036898095.1 Palaemon carinicauda | reverse complement strand
TTATCTAGATCGTGGCTTTGACGAGACTAGCACGGAGTGAAGCCAATATTCAGATTAAAATAATCTCTCTCTCTATCACGGAGGAGTGAAGCCAATATTCAGATTAAAATAACCTCTCTCTCTCACTCTCTTTCTCTCTCTCTCTCTCTCTCTCTCTCTCTCTCTCTCTGGCTTTGACCACGATCTAGTTATATTATCTAGACCGTGGCTTTGACAAGTTAACACTGAGTGAAGCCAATATTCTGGTTAGAATAATCTCTCTCTCTCTCTCTCTCTCTCTCTCTGGCTTTGACCACGATCTAGTTATAATATCTAGACCGTGGCTTTGACAAGTTAACACGGAGTGAAGCCAATATTCTGGTTAAAACAATCTCTCTCTCTCTCCTCTCTCTCCTCTCTCTCTCTCTCTCTCTCTCTCTCTCTCTCTCTCTCTCTCTCTCTCATGAGACATCAGGTACAAATGCACCACATTATGAGATGGTTAGGAGAATACCAATTACATACAGCAACTGTGGGAACACAGAGAGTTATGGGGTTCTTTGACTGGCCAGACAGTACTACATAGGACCCTTCTCTCTGGTTACGGTTCTTTCCCTTTGCCTTCACAGATACCGAATAGTCTGGCCTATTCTTTACGGATTCTTCTCTGTCCTCATACACCTGACAACACTGAGATTGCCAAACAATTCTTCTTCACCCAAGGGGTTAACTACTGCACTGTAATTGTTCAGTGGCTACTCTCCTCTTGGTTAGGGTAGAAGAGACTCTTTAGCTATGGTGAGGAGCTCTTCCATGAGAAGGGCATTCCAAAATCAAACCATTGTTCTCTAGTCTTAGGTAGTGCCATAGCCTCTATACCATGGTCTTCCACTGTCTTGGGTTAGAGTTCTCTTGCTTGAGGGTACACTCGGGCACACTTCTATCTAGTTTC
The DNA here is from genome assembly GCF_036898095.1 of Palaemon carinicauda. Lineage (NCBI taxonomy): Eukaryota > Metazoa > Arthropoda > Malacostraca > Decapoda > Palaemonidae > Palaemon > Palaemon carinicauda. Next base: position 45,825,491 of record NC_090726.1, on the reverse strand, counting down.
TCTTCCTCTTGTTTTGACAAAGTTTTTTTTATAGTTATTATAGAAAATATTTATTTTAATGTTACTATACTTAAAATATTTTATTTTTCTTCATTTCCTTTCCTCACTAGGCTATTTTCCCTGTTGGGGCCCCTGGGCTTATAGCATTCTGCTTTTCCAACTAGGGTTGTAGCTTAGCATTTAATAATAATAATAATAATAATAATAATAATGATAATAATAATCAGTTTTAATATTGATACAGTAATTATAACAGATATGAACTTTGCTTTATTTCAATGTAAACACAATTTCCTCTCGCTGTAAATATATAATTACTGATCTGCAAAATAAGGAAAGCAAAATTAATTATATATATATTTTTCATAGCTCTCTTATAAGTACGTGAATCAATACTAGCTTGAGGGTACACTCGGGCTTAGGCCTACTATTCTATCTAATTTCTCTTCCTCTTGTTTTGTTAAAGTTTATATAGTTTATATAGGAGATATTTATTTTAATGATGTTACTCTTCATAAAATATTTTATTCTTCACTTTTTCCTTTCCTCACTGGGCTATTTTCCATGTTGGAGCCCCTGGTCTTATAGCATCTTGGTTTTCGGACTAGGATTGTAGCTTAGTAAGTAAGTAAGTAAGTAAGTAATAATAATAATAATAATAATAATAATAATAATAATAATAATATCATATCTCCCATCCTTCCTTATAACGTGTATTCTCTGTTTGTCATTACTGTAATGGGTGATCACTGCTAACCACAGGAATGTTTTCCGCTGTTTCCATACCACAATGGCTGGGTGCAGGGGACCATATAGTAATTTTATCCTGCGTTTAAATATTTAGAGCACCGTGGAGGTAATATGCTGTCATAGCTTAGGCAAATATTTGCATATGGTTGTTCATTCATCTTGTGTGTATACAATATACCTGACAACACTGAGATTACCAAATAATTGTTCAGTGGCTACTTTCCTCCTTGTAAGGGTAGAAGAGACTCTTTAGCTATGGTAAGCACCTCTTCTAGGAGAAGGACACTCCAAAATCAAACCATTGTCCTCTAGTCTTGGGTAGTGCCATAGCCTCTGTACCATGGTCTTCCACCCTCTTGCTTGAGGGTGCACTCGGGCACACTATTCTATCTTCATTCTCTTCCTCTTGTTTTGATAAAGCTTTTATAGTTTATATAGAAAATATTTATTTTAATGTTGTTGCTCTTCTTAAAATATTTTATTTTTTCTTTGTTTCCTTTCCTCACTGAGCTATTTTCCCTGTTGAAGCCCCTGGGCTTATAGCATCCTGCTTTTCCAACTAGGGTTGTAGCTTAGCAAATAATAATAACAATAATAATAATCAGCCGTTACTAGTCCACTGCAGACCATAGACCTCAGACATGTCCTTCCACTTGTGTCTGTTTATGGTCTTTCTGTGCCAGTTCACGACCGCAAACTTTCTTAATTCGTCGATCCATCGTCTTCTCTTCCTTCCTCAGCTTCTTTTACAATCTCTAGTGGACTCATTCTGTTAATCTTAATTTTTTGGTTTTCTTTAAACAGCATTACTGGTTCTTATTTATACTTTCGCATAAGATATTGTTCATAATCGTTCCTTGAATATTTATGACTTTCATGGCGCTAATATTCGTTTGCAATGAAAAAAGATGGTAAAACCAATTTTTTTTTACTAGGTCTATATTGAAAGGTAAAATATGGATGACTAGGCCTACATTTTTATTTTCACACTGACATCGTCATGCCCCTGCACAAAGTGTCATTAGGCCTATGTTCCGTTTCTTGGAGAAGACAGCCAGTTAGCAATGGTATTTTTCACTGGGAATGCAATATGATTATATTTGAAGAAAATATGCTTATTAATTTTAATTTATTAGTAAGTTTGACTCATTGAGCTGGTAAATTTCCAACTTTTTTATAATTTATTGGTTCTGTAAGTGCTTACGAACTTGGTGTAACGACTTTTATATTGGAAACAAAAATATACATTATGTCAAGATATTAAACATCTATACATGTTTAGACACACGGGTAGCCTAAATACGGCGTGGATCTAAAGATATTAAACATCTATACATGTTTAGACATACTGGTAGCCTAAATACGGCGTGGATCTAAAGATATTAAACATCTATACCTGTTTAGACACACGGGTAGCCTAAATACGGCGTGGATCTAAAGATATTAAACATCTATACATGTTTAAACACACGGGTAGCCTAAATACGGCGTGGATCTAAAGATATTAAACATCTATACATGTTTAGACACGGGTAGCCTAAATACGGCATGGATCTAAAGATATTAAACATCTATACATGTTTAGACATACTGGTAGCCTAAATACGGCGTGGATCTAAAGATATTAAACATCTATACATGTTTAGACACACGGGTAGCCTAAATACGGCGTGGATCTAAAGATATTAAACATCTATACATGTTTAGACACACTGGTAGTCTAAATACGGCGTGGATCTAAAGATATTAAACATCTATACATGTTTAGACACACGGGTAGCCTAAATACGGCGTGGATCTAAAGATATTAAACATCTATACATATTTAGACACACTGGTAGTCTAAATACGGCGTGGATCTAAAGATATTAAACATCTATACATATTTAGACATACTGGTAGCCTAAATACGGCGTGGATCTAAAGATATTAAACATCTATACATGTTTAGACACGGGTAGCCTAAATACGGCGTGGATCTAAAGATATTAAACATCTATACATGTTTAGACATACTGGTAGCCTAAATACGGCGTGGATCTAAAGATATTAAACATCTATACATGTTTAGACACACGGGTAGCCTAAATATGGCGTGGATCTAAAGATATTAAACATCTATACATGTTTAGACACACTGGTAGTCTAAATACGGCGTGGATCTAAAGATATTAAACATCTATACATGTTTAGACACACGGGTAGCCTAAATACGGCGTGGATCTAAAGATATTAAACATCTATACATGTTTAGACATACTGGTAGCCTAAATACGGCGTGGATCTAAAGATATTAAACATCTATACATGTTTAGACACACGGGTAGCCTAAATATGGCGTGGATCTAAAGATATTAAACATCTATACATGTTTAGACACACTGGTAGTCTAAATACGGCGTGGATCTAAAGATATTAAACATCTATACATGTTTAGACACACGGGTAGCCTAAATACGGCGTGGATCTAAAGATATTAAACATCTATACATGTTTAGACATACTGGTAGCCTAAATACGGCGTGGATCTAAAGATATTAAACATCTATACATGTTTAGACATACTGGTAGCCTAAATACGGCGTGGATCTAAAGATATTAAACATCTATACATGTTTAGACACACGGGTAGCCTAAATATGGCGTGGATCTAAAGATATTAAACATCTATACATGTTTAGACACACTGGTAGTCTAAATACGGCGTGGATCTAAAGATATTAAACATCTATACATGTTTAGACACACGGGTAGCCTAAATACGGCGTGGATCTAAAGATATTAAACATCTATACATGTTTAGACATACTGGTAGCCTAAATACGGCGTGGATCTAAAGATATTAAACATCTATACATGTTTAGACACACTGGTAGCCTAAATACGGCGTGGATCTAAAGATATTAAACATCTATACATGTTTAGACACACGGGTAGCCTAAATACGGTTTGGATCTAAGCACACGAGGTAGAAACATACCCCCAAACTGATGCAAAACCTATAATTATGCAGCTGTGCAGTATGTTGCGTAGACAAACCGTAATAAAGAAGGCTAATTTGCAACATGGGACCGCTAACTCTAAAATTGTAACGTGAACGTTGGTTTTCATCTCAATGGTTTGCCATAATTATAGCATTGCGAGAATATAGCCTCTCAGCACATAGCCGTCATTCATTTGCCAATGACCCTCTTTTCTATAGTCCACAGGCAGGCTGCTATCTCTCTCTCTCTCTCTCTCTCTCTCTCTCTCTCTCTCTCTCTCTCTCTCTCTCTCTCTCTCTCTCTCTCTCTACCCCTTTGTAACCACGATGTCTTTACGTATTGTCAATGTTATTACATCATTTATAGAAGTTTTTCCATATATTATTAGCATTAGTATTATTTGCTAAGCTACAACCCTAGTTGGAAAAGCAGGATGCTACAAGCCCAGGGGCTCCAATAGGGAAAATAGCTCAGTAAGGAAAGGAAAAATAGAAAATTTTAAGAACAATAACATTAAAATAAAAATTTCCTAAATAAACTATAAATACTTTAACAAAACAGGGGAAAGAGAAATTAGATATAATAGTGTGCCCGCGTGTACCCTCAAGCAAGAGAACTCTAACCCAAGACAGTGGAAGGCCATGGTACAGAGGCTATGGCACTACCCAAGACTAAAGAAGAATGGTTTGATTTTGGAGAATTATATATTTTCTGTATTGTCTCTTTTAGGTAGGTCTAAGAGTTATTCATTTTAGGAAATTATATTAGGATAATAGTCTATAGCTATGAACTTGCAAACTATACTGGTTTTAGATTTGATTTTGGGGCTGTTAGTAACTTTACTTTTTAATCTCATTAGCTGTTTTTCTAGTCTTATCATACATGGAAATCTTGTTCCCTACTCAATCTACATGTTTTATTAGCCGTATAAATTCTTATTTGTATATGGTATGACTTTCCGAGTCAGTTATACGAAAGCCTTTTGATGTTCTCGAATTCTCTTTGCCTTGAAATAACCAATAGCTGATGTGAAGGATGATATGGAGAGGAAAAAAAAATGTTGGAAGAGGATGCCTTCTCTCGTGTCCTTAATGTGAAAGATGAAGAATCAGCTGTTGCTGATTTCACATATTAACAATTTTGGAAATTAACAATAATTTCGACAATTTAATACTTTCAAAGACGAATGGATATTTAGTTGCCGTGAAAATATATTGTAAATTCTCAAGTTTATTTTAATAACAGTGAATGATAACATTTAATTCCAGCGTTATCAGGCATAGAAATTGTTCGTTTGGCTTCATTTACTTTATGAATTATTTTTAATTGATATTTGTAGATAACAGCGTTTAGAATATATATTAATATCTATCCATTTATTTTTTTCATAATTTTAGTCTATTATGAGTATGATAAGACCAAGATTTATTAGTAATATACTAAAATATGAAATAAAAAAGTTTTAACCAAGCATTATTTATATATCGTTCGTTTGACTTCATTTACTTTTATAGATTATTTTAAAGATATTTGTAGATAAAATCGTTTAGAATTTATAATAATATCTATCCATTTATTTTTTTCATATTTTTAGTCTATTATGAGTATGATAAGACCAAGATTTATTAATAATATACAAAAATATGAAATAAAATAGTTTTAACCAAGCATTCGGACAGATTATATATCGTTCGTTTGACTTCATTTACTTTTATAGATTTTTTTTAAAGATATTTGTAGATAAAATCGTTTTGAATTTATATTAATATCTATCCATTTTTTTTCATAATTTCAGTCTATTATGAGTATGATAAGACCCAGATTTATTAATAATATACAAAAATATGAAATAAAAAAGTCTTAACCAAGCATTCGGACAGATTATATCAGCAGTCGACTGTCGAGTTTTCGGAAAGTCGCGAGTCCCTGTAATTAACTTTGTTTACAAACACGTAAAATAACGTGTTATTAACAGGTGCTGTAATAGAATGTATATTTTATTTCTGTGTCGTATAAAGTGGAAATTTTCTATCCGGAATCGCAAAAGTTTTATACTGGAAAAGCTCCAAGCAATGACTAGTGCTTGCTTTGAAAGCAAGATGCTAGCCCTAGGCTACCTTGTATTGAGCTTTAGGCGTTTGGAGGGACAAACTGCGGTGCCCCCAGGTAAGCATTTTATAAGGTTTTTACTATAGTTAGTGACAACTTGTCCCGTTTAGGGTCGTGTTCTGTTATTTTATATACTTTGATGCAAGATTAGGTAAGGGGGATCTCGGTGTGGGTGAATTTCACATTTTACCCTGTAAGTAATGGTAAGTTGTCCTAGGTTGGGTTAGGAACCTACTTTCTCACGGGCTAAAGGTATACTGAAGGGTAAAACATTAATGAAGCTATCTATATGTCCTGAGTTTTCTCAAAAGGGGTTAGTTCCGTGTGTGCATCACGCGCTGGTCACCAGATAAGGTAAACTTGCAAAAAAAAGGTTTTTCTATAATCTACTGTTATTATCTGCCGCTTTGGATAAATCCTTTTGTTCTCATAATTTTTAACCCCATATATATGCCTCTGGAAATATATCGTAGGTGATATTGGCTTTACAAATCCTATCAGGCAAGATATTGGTAAAATTATAGAACAGTACAATAATCGACTTTTAGAAAATAACATTTTTATTTAGTGTATTAAGTGTTTTTTTTTTTTTATGTCTGATGGAAATCCATAGGTTTTGAATTATGGTGAGTTGACTACTAATGAAAAAGCAAATATCAACACCTGAACCGAAAAGCTATGGCTTTGCATTGGTTATCATCATCAATTACGGTCAAAACTCTAGAATATACCATATAACATTCAAATTGCATATTTAGAGTAACTTTTTCAAGTTTTGTCTTTTACGTCAGTCATCATGATAAAGAATTAGTCATCGTCATTAAGAAACAAGTCACAGTAATCGAAACCGAGAAGTACTAATGAAATGTAATAAAATTGCTGAAGCTTTTATTTGCAAAAACTTCCAGACACATAGAGAAAACATGATTTTTCAGTAGAGTCGATTATAGCCATGTTCATCATATTATAAATGCCTCCTTACCATTAGCGTTTTGTGGATAAAATTAGTGGGTGTGCTGCTCCAGAAAATTTGAAGCTTTTGCTTTGATATTGTGTAAAAGGAAAAAAAAAACGGTTATAAGTAAATTTATTTAGAAACATGATAGAGGCCTAAAAGAACAAAATTGAGCATTTTTACTTGCTATAACCTAAATTGTTATAGTTCAAGCTTGATCCATTCATTTAAAAATAATATCCATTCTTCTTTTAATTTGCTCAAACAGATCAATAATTTTCACCCTGATATCTGGACGACCACTGAGTAAATTTTAAACTATTGAGAACACTTCGGTAAATATGTTATTATTGTTGTTATTGTTGATGCTGTTGTTGTCATTACTTGCTAATCTACAACCTTAATTGGAAAAGCAGGGTGCTATAACTCCAGGGGCCCCAACAGGGAAAATAGCCCAGCGAGAAAAGGAAACGAGGAAAAATGAAATATTTTAAGAACAGTAACAACATGGAAATAAATATTTCCTATGTAATCTATAAAAACTAACAAAACAAGAGGAAGAGAAATTAGATAGAATAGTGTGCCCGATTGTACCCTCAAACAAGAGAACTCAACCCAAGACAGTGGAAGACCATGGTATAGAGGCTATGGCACTACCCAAGACTAGAGAACAATGGTTTGATTTTGGAATGCCCTTCTCATAGAACTGCTCACCATAACTAAAGAGTCTCTTCTACCCTTACCAAGAGGAAAATAGCCACTGAACAATTACAGTGCTGTAGTTAACCCCTTAGGTGAAGAAGAGTTGTTTAGTAATCTCAGTGATGTCAGGTGTATGAGGACAGAGGAGAATCTGTAAAGAATATGCCTGACTATTCTTTGTATGTGTAGGCCAAAGTAAAGTGAACCGTAACCAGAGAGAAGGATCCAATGTATAACTGTCTGGCCAGTCAAAGAACCCCATATCTCTCTAGCGGTAGTATCTCAACGGATGGGTAAAGCCTTGGCGAATCTACTACCTGTAAGAATTTTCTGTGTTGAAAAGCTGCATTTTGTCTCTGATTTTGTCCTTGGCAATGTCATGAAAACTAAAATGAATGTAAAATAACTGAGAAAAAATATAATAAATTAGCGGGAAATAGGACAATAATCTAATTTTGTATTTCATAACTTTCATGAATATGAAGTTTTAGCACAACGGCTGTAGAGAAAAATAACTACCTTCCACCAACACGTCAAGATCGGGCTTCAGTGCGGAGCGACAGGGCTCTCTCTTCCTTTCTGCCTCGGGTGCAGCTTCCTGACTGCGCATGTGCACAACAATCAAACACCATGCAGCTGGAACTGTGAAGTGCTCAGTGCCATGCAAACATTTTGTTTTTTGATGAACTGAAGGATGGCTACTGGCATTAAGCTCAGCGATTAAATATAATATTGTACAATTATAAAGAGAGAATTAAAGGAAAAAGTCCTTATATTGAATGTTATCGATAATTTTAAGCGAAAATACACGAGCCACCACTGCTCCTAACTTAATTGGGTGTATTGACCTGTAATTACTTTATGTTTTTGTTCGGCCGTAGCTCGCTTCTTTCGCAGATAAACATTATCTCATTGTTCCAATGTCCTGGTAAGCGGATTATGTTTAGCTACACGCGTTAGCCCAGTGGGGTAGTGTTTTGGCATTATGTTGCTTATCTAATATGTCACTTGATTCATTTGATTTTTATTCTGCTGCAGCTCGCTATGCTTGTAATTTAATGTATCTCATTATTCCTCTGTTCTGGCAATCTGAACATGTTTTTCCGTTATTTTATTTATCTAAGATATCTCTTAGCTCAATCATACAATTTTAACAAGGGGACGAGTAGTAGCTTCGTGTTCCAGCCTCTGTTCGAACATGGGCCTGGCTTCCATTTCCCATTATCAGACTAAATATATCAAACACAATTTTTACCCTAATCTTTCATTTTTAATAAGAGCTGTAATTATATTGTATGTTCCAATATTGAAAATAAATAACCAAGAAGGTTAGAATATGTAATGTTAGGCCCTTTTTTTTGTTTGAACGAGTATCGTAACTTACTACAGAAGTACCCCCTATCAGTTTTTTTTCTGAACTACAGTGGTACCTCTACATACGAATTTAATCCGTTCCACAATCGACTTAGGATATAGAAAATGTTCGGATGTCGAAACGAATTTTCCCATAAGAATACATTGAAATAGGATTAATCCGTGGTTGAGCCCAAAAACCTATGATAACTTCTTAATAAACTACTACACATAATTTCCCATGAGAATAATGCACACTAAATTAGATAGTAGACATGTAAAAAAGAAGAATTTTCAAAAAATGATAAATAAGTAACGGGTTTTTAGCGTCACTTTGCCTTAGAAACTCCAGCGCAGGTGTTGTTGGTCTTGCTACGCAGAGAGGAGACAGACGGGCGGCGAGGAGATAGAGAGGTTAACTACGATAAACGTACACTACCGTAACTAATTCTAACTTACACTAAGTGAACTTTAACATTACTTAGCTTATTTTTTTTTTTTATATATTTTATATTTTTTTTGCATTTTCTTTTTTTCTTTTTGATGATTAATTTTAATCACTTTCACTCTCTACACTTAAAATTGATTGAATTTTTTTCTCTTCACTCTTTGCTGTTTTCTTTGAACCACTTCCTTCCTCTTCATCACGAGTTCGCTTTGTAGTTTTTTAAAGAAGCTATCGATAGAAAGTGGCTTGGTACAGCTTTTCAGAATGTTTCGAAAATAAGTTAGGGAAACATCATCAAACTGCGCAACTAGGCCTACACGACAAACCTGCAATTTCTTTGGATGGTATTTGTCGATGAAGTCGACCATGTCTTGATATTTCCCTAACACCTCTTTTATTTGCGCCGAACCTATTGCAAGTTCACTCATACGGACGCCACGCTCATGCTTTTCAATAATTCCTTGCTTTACTTCTAAAGAAAGCATTCCCTTATTCCTTTTCTGACCACTACCACTACCACTTGCGAAACTAAGCCTTTTAGGACCCATGATTTACGTAAAATACCGTAAAAGGATGAACGTAAAAAATCACGATTAAAACACAGTTAATAGCAGAACGCACAGGGCACAACCACACGAAGTCAACGAGAACAGAGGAATGTCCCAAGCCACGCTAATTGAGGGTCCCTCCGAGGTCGAAGTGCTGCCTTCTATCGGCGGAAATAAGAAACACATCAGGCGGTATGAGCACCGACTACGCATACGAGTATTGTTTACTTCGGGTGTCAAAAAAAAAACGTGTTCGAATTGTACTTTGCATGTCGAAAAATTCGGATACAACCAGTACAACGAAAATTGCTTTGTGTGTCAAAATAAAATTCGGGTGTAGAGTTAAAAATTTGCTCGAATTTTACTTCGGATGTTGGAAAATTCGGATGTAGATACGTTCGGATGTAGAGGTTCCACTGTACCTGGTGGAAGGAGGCTTCTGTACCATGTGCTAAGATGAAAAAAGGAGCAAAACAGGAATATCTTTTATCAAAATCTGTAACTTTATTTATAGAGGTTTCCGTCAGTAGTATTTGGTATTCAAAATTGTGTATTTAAAAAAACCTATTCAATTATGTGAGTTCCAGTGCCCTTACTAATATTGCACTCTTCTATAATGAAACCAAGATGATATTAAAAAAAAACATTCCATATACCAGAGCCTTTGTAGAAAGGCATGACTCCTTTCTTACATATGGAAAGTGGGATATTTTCATCCAATTTTCTCGGAAGTCTTTAGTAACACCCATACTACAAACGAGCCCCTTTACTCAAGTAAGTATATTTGTGGGTATGTTGTTCACCAATTTTAAATATAAAACTTACCCGCTGGTTATATAAAAGAGCTGAAGTCCCTGACGCCAGGGCAGAAAATTCAAATCTCGCGCTATCGAAGATACGCCAGGTGTACCAACCGCACCCTAGCGGTAGAACAGGTGGAACTACACACCAACTCCAGTTCTTCTCTCTGCCGTCATAGCTGACTGACATACAGAAGTTCGCTCTCGTGTTTTTACTCTCTTGGGAAGTTGTTTGGTGATGTACAACGTTCTTTTTTGAGTTTAAGCTATCGTTGATTAATTTTCCTTGGTTCTTATCTTGAAATCTTTTTGTTGAGATTTTCTTTATTGTTTTTTCCCTTACTTTTTGCTTGTCGGTCTCTCACGTTAACTTTAAAATGGCCGACTCCTCCCCTGCTCAGCGTAGGTGTGTTAGTGAGGGTTGTCGTACACGACTTCCTAATGGATCTATTGATCCTCATTCTATTTGTGTAAAATGTAGGGGTAAATTTTGTTCATTAGATGATAGGTGTAATGAGTGTCTTTCCTTAACTAATGATGATTTTGTTACTTACGATCGTTATGTTAGGAGATTAGAGAGAGATAGAGTTAGGCGTAGTTCTTCCCGATCTGTGGATAGAACCTTACCTAATTTACCTGTTCCTAATCCTGTTCCTTCCCCTGTGGTGGTAGATCAGGAGCCTACTATGAAGGACATGTTTACTGCTATTTTGTCTCTTGGTGAGAAAGTTGAGTCCTTAGCAGCCGATAGAAATACTATCTTTTCAGAGTTAAAGGTATTGAAAAACCGTGATCCTATCGGAACTGTGGAAAGTGTTTCAAAGAATCGTGACTCTCTCGGTGTTGTGACAAGTGTTGATAATGTGGTTAGTGTTGCGGAAGGTGCGTCGACACGAGTGTCTGATGTGGTACCGAAGAATCGTGACTCTCTCGGTGTTGTGGCAAGTGTTGATAATGTATTTAGTGTTGCGGAGGGTGCGTCGGCACGATCTTGTCGTTCACCTAGCCTTAGACCTCTTTCGAGCTCTCGAACCCATGGGAGAAGTAATGTCGAACGGCTTAAGGGAACGAGAAGCGTCATCAATCGTGCAGACGTCCCCTCGAACGTTCCTGTTGCCGTAGCTCAGGTCGTTCACCCTCATCGTAGGAAAGGTGAGGTTCATACGTTATCCCCGTCTTCCGATGAAGTGTCGGGAAGTGAGATCTGGCGGCGAGCGTCGAGACCGCTTAAACGCTCCCATGTTGCTTCACAGCGTCGGGAATCGCCTGTGCGGCCAGGATGTAGTTCGTGGGGTTCACCGGAACGTTTCCGTTCTCCCAGCGCTTGCACTCCGGCCAAACGTTCAGATCACCGTGTTCGTGCGGATATGATTCCTTCCGATTCGGACCTTGTAACTATTCATGCACCTCCTCTTCCATCGGATTGGCTTTCTTCCCCTGAAATGCGTGGTGACATTAGTGCGAATCTTCCTTCTAGGAGTTCTGTTGATCCGAAATGGACTGCGCTTTTGTCTATGAAGGAACAACTCTCGTCGTTGATGGATTCTTATCAACCAGGTGTTGGCGTTGTGTCTGGGCGTTCGATGTCAGACCAGTTATCGCACAAACGTTCGATGGTTTATGGCCTTGACGAGTTATCTCTTAGACGGTCTCCCATTCACAGTGTTCAACGCCAGGTTGATTTTGATGAGTCGCGTCAGAGAGTTTTGGTTGACCAGTTGGCGTTTTCTGGTCGCGGGGAAGAGCATCGGCGTCGACAAGTGGACGAGACGCGGCAACAATTTGAAGTAGTGGATTGCCCGCGGCAACAACTTTTGGACGCTGCGCGTCAAAACATTGGTTTACAGCGGCGACATCCTGACTACTTGATCGTTCGCAGCAACATTCTTCGGACTTTACGCGACCTCGCGGCGATCTTCAACAGTTACCTTCTGATTTCAAGCGTTCTTCTGTTCAACAACAGTCGAATTCTAAGCGGTCTAAGCAGTTGTTGGTTGAGGATGATCGTCTACATGTCCGTGTTTCGCATCAATCTACTTCTACTTCTCCCCACCAAATTGACTCAGATGTTGGCCTTGACAGGCAGTCCCATCCAGACGTTGTTCCTTCGGTTCAGGCTGCGGCTGTTGCTGCACTGCCAGAAGACGAACCAGAGGAAAAGTCGGATGAGGATAATCCTATTGAGGAAGTCTCTGAGAATGAGGAGGAGAAGCATTATCAGCATGCTGTGGACCTTCGCAAGTTTATGCTTATTTTGACTGGAATTTTCCCGGATTCTTTTACCCCTGTGGCCCCTCGTTCTCCGCCTTCTGAATTCATCTTAGGTAAAGCTACTAAGGTTCCAGTTTACACCAAGATGGTTCTTTCGCGATCTTCTAAGCGGGCCTTGAAGTTAATGGGTTCTTGGTTGGACTCCAAGAAAGCTTTTGGCAAGACGGCCTTTGCCTTTCCTCCCGCTAGGTTAGCCTCTAAATCTAGTGTGTGGTATGAGACTGGTGAAGTGTTGGGCTTGAGTTTTCCTTCTTCTGCACAAGGGGATTTTTCAAGTTTGGTAGATGCTTCTCGTCGTCTTGCCTTAAGGAAGACGAAGATTTGGTGGTCCATTCCAGAGTTCGACCATTTGCTTAAAGGTCTTTTCAGGGCCTTCGAAGTTTTTAATTTTTTGGACTGGGCTTTGGGGGCTTTGAGTAAGAGGGTCTCTGATATGACGGAAACGGACACTAGTGGTTTAGTTCATTTGATGTCCTGCTTGGACAAAGGTGTGAGAGATGGCTCCAACGAACTTGCTGCCTTGTTTACAGCTGGAATTCTCAAGAAAAGGGCCACGATGTGCTCCTTCCTCTCCGCAGGAGTGTCTCCCTATCAGAAGACAGGCCTTCTTTTCGCACCTTTGTCTAATTCTTTATTTCCTCAGGAATTAGTGGGCGAGGTGGCTACTGCTCTCACTCAGAAGGCCACACATGACTTAGTTACTCATTCGTCTAGGAAAGTTTTACCTCCGTCATTCTCCTCTCGAAAACCTAAGGAATCTTCTTCTGGGTTTCGTCCTCAGTCCTTTCGTGGGAAGCCCTCTGGAAGAGGCTCTTTTAAACCAGAAGGAAGGAAACCTAGAGGCAGAGGGGGCAAGTCTGGCCGAGGTAAAGTCTGACTGCCCTCTCCTTCAGACAGCAGTGGGGGCCAGGTTGACTCACTTTTGGGAGGCTTGGGAGAGGAATGGAGCGGACCCCTGGTCCGTCCAGGTGTTAAAGGAAGGCTACAAGATCCCTTTCCTGACCAATCCTCCTTTAGTCACAGATCCAGTGGATCTTTCGCCCAAATACAGAGAGGGTCCCAAGAAACAAGCCATGCTTTTACAGATGTCTCTTTTATTAGAGAAACGAGCAATAGAGGAAGTGCAAGATGTTACGTCTCCGGGGTTTTACAACCGCCTTTTTCTAGTACCCAAGAGTTCCGGGGGGTGGAGACCGGTTCTGGACGTAAGTGTGCTCAATGGTTACGTCCAAAACTCGACGTTCACCATGGAGACTCAGAAAACAGTTCTGGCAGCTGTGAGGAAGGACGATTGGATGGTCTCTTTAGATCTTCAGGATGCCTATTTCCACCTTCCGATTCATCCCAGCTGCAGACGTTATCTGAGGTTCATGGACGGAAACAAGGTCTTCCAGTTCAGGGCTCTTTGTTTCGGACTCTGCACGGCTCCTCTATTGTTCACCAAGATCATGCTGAACGTGGCAAGCATGCTGCATTCGAGGGGAATCAGGGCCTCTCTGTATCTGGACGATTGGCTGATAAGAGCCTCCTCAACCGATTGTTGTTTGAAGGACCTCAAGATGACTTTGAATCTCTCCAGAGAACTGGGTCTCCTGGTGAGCTCGAAAAAATCACAACTCATTCCTTCCCAGGAGATTCTTTATTTGGGGATGGAGATTCACAGTCGGAGTTTTCGGGCTTTTCCGTCGTCGGTGAGAATCCAAGCAGCCCTCCTAAAAGTACAAACGTTCCTGAAGAGAGATCTTTGCTCCGTCAGAGATTGGATGAGTCGTCTGGGGACTCTCTCGTCGTTAGAGAAGTTCGTGACCCTGGGGAAGTTGTTCTTGCGTCCTCTTCAGTTTCATCTCAACCGCCATTGGAAGAAAGGGGACAGCCTCGACAGGGATTGCATTCCCATCTCGACTTCCATCAAGTCTCATCTTCAATGGTGGAACAACGAGCCCAGACTGAAAGAAGGCTTGTCGTTACTTCAGAGGAACCCAAACCTCGTGTTGTGTTGCGACGCCTCCAACTCGGGGTGGGGAGCCACTCTAGAGAAGCAGGAACTTTCGGGGACTTGGACGGTGGAGCAAACCTCTCTCCACATCAATCAAAAAGAGCTTTTAGCTATTCATCTGGCTCTCATCGGCTTCGAAAAGCAGATCAGGGGCAAGGTAGTCCAAGTCAATTCGGACAGCACGACAGCTCTGGCCTATATTGCGAAACAAGGCGGGACCCACTCTTGGCCTCTGTTCGAGATTGCAAGACTGCTCCTCATCTGGGCGGAGGAAAGGAAGGTGACTCTTTTGACGCGGTTCATCCAGGGAGTCAACAATGTGAG
This sequence comes from Palaemon carinicauda, assembly GCF_036898095.1. Classification (NCBI taxonomy): domain Eukaryota; kingdom Metazoa; phylum Arthropoda; class Malacostraca; order Decapoda; family Palaemonidae; genus Palaemon; species Palaemon carinicauda. Next base: position 45,810,251 of record NC_090726.1, on the reverse strand, counting down.
CGCAGACAGACTCAGCAGGAAAGGTCAGGTTCTCTCCACAGAATGGATTCTGCACCCGGACATCTGCAAGAATCTGTGGCGGTTATGGGGTCGACCCCTCGTGGATCTCTTTGCCACCGCGAAGACCAAACGACTAGAGTGTTACTGCTCTCCGGTTCCAGATCCCGAAGCTTTTCACATAGACGCTTTTCTGATGAACTGGTCACACATGGAGGTTTATGCCTTTCCTCCGTTCAAGATCCTTTACAAAGTGATTCAGAAGTTCGTTTCACACGAGGAGACCAGAATGACACTGATAGCTCCGTTCTGGCCGTCAAGGAGCTGGTTTCCAGAGGTACTGGAATGGATGGTGGATGTCCCGAGAAGCCTTCCCATGAGACCCGATCTTCTCAGACAACCTCACTTGGCCCGAAATCATCAAAACCTCCGAGCTCTACGTCTGACTGCCTTCAGACTATCGAAAAACTCGCTAGAGCTAAAGGATTTTCGAAGAAGGCAGCCAAGGCAATTGCAAGGGCAAGAAGGTCTTCAACCATCAAGGTGTATCAGTCCAAGTGGGAGTTGTTCAGGGAATGGTGTAGAACTAACGCGATTTCCTCTTCCAGTACATCGCTTTCCCAAATAGCAGATTTTTTCTTGGACCTTAAAACTAAGCATAACTTCTCGTCATCAACTATTAAAGGTTACAGGAGTATGTTGGCGACGGTTTTTCGACACAGGAACCTAGACCTTTCTGATAATAAGGATCTACGAGATTTACTTAGGTCTTTTGATACGACCAAGAAGATTCAAACGGCTCCCATCGCCTGGAATTTGGATGTTGTCCTTAAATTTCTCATGAGTGACAGATTTGAGCCTTTACACTCGGCTTCTTTTAAGGACTTAACCTTGAAAACCCTTTTTCTAGTTACTCTCGCCACTGCGAAAAGAGTTAGTGAAGTTCACGCTTTAAGCAAGAACATTGGTTTTCGGAATGGGAAAGCCATTTGTTCTTTGCAACTGGGGTTTCTGGCCAAGAACGAAAACCCTTCTCGACCATGGCCCAAATCCTTCGAGATTTCTAACCTTTCGGATTTGACTGGCGATGAATTGGAAAGGGTTCTCTGTCCAGTTAGAGCTCTATGGTGTTATGTGGACAGAACTAAGAATCTGAGAGGTAACTCAGACGCTCTGTGGTGTGCAGTTCGGAAACCCTCGATGCCCATGTCCAAGAATGCCTTGTCTTTTTTCGTTAGATTGTTGATTCGAGAAGCTCATGCTCAGTGTGATGAGTCGGATCAGAGGCTCCTCAAAGTCAAGACACATGAAGTCAGAGCGGTAGCGACTTCAGTGGCCTTTAAACAGAACCGTTCTCTGCAAAGTCTGATGGATACAACATTTTGGAGAAGTAAGTCTGTTTTTGCATCCCATTATTTGAAGAATGTTCAGACTCGCTATGAGGATCTTTTTACGTTGGGTCCTTTTATAGCTGCTAATGCGATAGTAGGTGAATGATCTACCACTACGTCCCCCTTTTCCTAATACCCCTTTTCTATCTCTTGGAACTCGTTTGTTATGGTTGTTTGTGGAGATTGGGCGTCAGTCTTCCGCAATCTTTGATTTGGCTAGGTGGTCAATTTGTTCCTTGAGTGCACCCGGAACAAGGGTATTGGTTGAGGTCCTGTCATGTTATAGGTGTTTGTACCGTTTGACAGCTCCTAGAGATTTTCAGCCCGAGTGGATTACTGGATCTCTTAAGGATAGCGGACGAAATGAGGCAGAGTATCATTGCTGTCAGCTTCCTTATCAGGTGAGAACTGCTTAAGTTTATTGTATGTAACCCTTAAGTGAATTTTCTGTATGTAGCTGTCTCTGACCCGCCACCAAGGGGTGTCAATCAGCTCTTTTATATAACCAGCGGGTAAGTTTTATATTTAAAAATGATATTTTCATAATAAAATAAATTTTTGAATATACTTACCCGCTGGTTATATAAATTTAACACCCTCCCTCCTCCCCTCTAGAGACTACCTATGGTATGGCTATGAGGCATGGAAGAACTGGAGTTGGTGTGTAGTTCCACCTGTTCTACCGCTAGGGTGCGGTTGGTACACCTGGCGTATCTTCGATAGCGCGAGATTTGAATTTTCTGCCCTGGCGTCAGGGACTTCAGCTCTTTTATATAACCAGCGGGTAAGTATATTCAAAAATTTATTTTATTATGAAAATATCATATTAACAATGTTTAAACACTTGATGGTTTTTGCTCTGCCGTGTCTCGCTTCGCTAACAATTTAACATTATTTCCATGTTCCTCTCTTATGGGAGACAGTACGTTGCACTACACGTGTTGGCTGCGTGGCCGAGTATTTTGGCATTATTTTAAATATCTAATTATAAAACTTTGAGCTGAAAACTGCTAACGGTTATATTTAAAGCACGGAAATACACCGGAAAATATGTTTTTGTAAATGTAGGCTACATGTGCGGTGAGTTGTCAAACAGTGCAAGTCCTCTGAGCGAAAACTACAAACACTTACAGTACAGTTATGGTGTACTGTAGTGTTAGTACTGTACATATATTACAGTAATATACACTATAGTATCAGCGAGTGTTATGCAGTATTAGATAGGAACAAAATTGTTTTGTTGTTACAGTAGAAATGTCCCGGTGACTAATAGAGTGTTACATACTGTACTATACTATTCTGTACTGTTTCCTTACTGTGTCTAGCAATAGTATACGTATGTGCACACGTACTGTACACTTACTGAAATGGTTTCATTCAATTACAGAATTCTTATATTAATATTATTTTTTCTTGGTTTCTACCAAGTAAAAACAATATTAGGTTGTACTTAGTGTATTAATTGACTGTGCGTAGTCAGTGGGCAGCAAGTATTTGCGTATTCTCCTTCTTTGTACCTGTCTCTTTTACCTAACCCCTGATAAGTGAGGGCTGACTTTATAGACTTTTACTTTCCTCAATATCTCAACTATTACTTCATAGTGCAACTGCAGGGAACTCTCCCTTAGGTAGTAGGTTGGCCACCCGTTGATAGAGATACAGTACCACCGCTGGAGGATTCTTAGGTACTTTGACTAGCCACTTATTACTACATTGGATCCCTTTATGATTACAGCTTATTTTTCCTTTGCCTACACATACAGGTAGTAGGTTGGCCAGGGCACCAGCCACCCGTTGAGATACTACCACCATAGAGTTATGGGGTCCTTTAACTGGCTAGAGAGTACGACATTGGATCCTTCTCTCTGGTTACGGTTCTTTCCCTTTGCCTACACATACACCGTATAGTCTAGCCTATTCTTTACAGATTCTCCTCTGTCCTCATACACTTGAAAACACAGAGATTACCAAACAATTCTTCCTCACCCAAGGGGTTCTGCTGACACCTGTCTTGATTTGTTACGAAAAAAAATTGCTGGCTATCATGTTTTTTATCCTTGATCTGGATACTAATCTATGGCACTATCTTTCAATTAGTTCTATGTACTTGTTCAAAAAGATCTTTCATTATTCTGATCATCATTTCTATTCAGATATTATCAGACTCTCCCATCTGATACCATTTACTAGATGTAGTTTTGCAGACAATTTGTCTTTGCTCAACTTCGTACCATCACTCTACCCATTGCAAACACTAACTACAAAGGTGAACTTGGTCCCTCAGCTCCTCAGCTCTGCAATGTTGGGTCATTAATCATGTGGCAATCCAAGTACAGTATTGATGCAGGAACACAACCTTGAATGCTCTACCTGGTGCAAACACTAAGAACAAAGGTAAACTTCAGCTTCATAGTGTGGGGTCATCGATCATGTAGCAATCCAAGTACAGAATCGATGCAGGACCACAACTTCAAGTCTAGTTGATCTAACTCACTATATTTAATTACTATAATTTCATGCCTCTTTCCAATGAATGCTCATAGCAGCTTGCCTTGTTCATCAGAATTGGAGGCTCTCTGATTTTAAGGAAACATTCAATTCTTCAATACTCTGTCAAACAGGGCGTAAAAATCCAGGTCCTTGTTCCTAAAATGAACAGAACCCCCTCAATAGCTTAGCGAGTCCCCCCGACCATTCACCACACACCAGAGCTCTACATTCATTGCAAATGCAATCTGTCCAAATCTCACTCCATTCTCATGTACTGTAATGGCCCCTTGTTGGTCAATCACATCCATCTCTAGCACTACTTCCACTCTTGCAGTGATACTGCCCACTACCATGGCATTCACTCACATGAGCCTCCTATGCACCCTCAAATCTACCTCTTTCACACCTCTGCACACTTGTCTACTAGTCACAAAGCTAGTACGGTACTGTGGTCGAACAGCCATTGTTAACGAGAGCCCTCGCAATCCTTTCCCCCTGCCGTAACCTGAATTACAGTAGTAGCAGAGAACTAGGAAGAACCTTTACTCTTCCAATACAGTGGCTGATAGCACATTAACCCCTTTCTGGTCATTTCCCTGGCTGCACCATAGTGTTATGTGTCCTGCCTCGCCTCATTGGGAGCAAAAGTAGTTGGCTATTGCACCCTAAAATCCCTGCCCACATGAGGGCCTCGTCTTATGAAGCACTGACCCCTAAGCTCTATCATCAGTCCACTTTGCGTGTTGGCTCTTAAACTGGTCTGTGAGGGGTTTTACTGCTTGAAGGGAGAATCTCCCTCCATGAGAACTTTGGATAAAAAATATTGGGAGTTTTCTCTCTTGTTTGACATTCAGTAATGCTAACTGAATAACATGCTTTACAGATTATGGACACTTGGTCATCTATTTCTTTTTACACTTTATATTAAGTTTTGTCATGGAACCTACGTAGAGATGACTGCTTTTGCCTTTTCTTTATAAGGGCATGAACATACCATGAACATTGCGTATTTGTGTATAGGCACGGACCCATTTCGTGCTAGTCTCGTTAGAATATGACCACAAAAAATGTGCATATTAAGGGAAATTGTTGCTTGCAGAGAGGTATAATGCTCTTATACTAATTTGAGTTATTTTGCTCGTATTCCGAGTAACTCATAACACAAGGTACTGTAATGCAGTTGTATGGTTTTACAGCAATATAGCAAAATGCTAAACTATATGCCACATACTGGTATAGGCTTAATTATTAAAGTCCATTAATTTAGTTTGGTTCTTTAGCATTTGTGTTTGTTTGAAACTATGGTTATCAACCTTTTGAGTTTTATGGTTAGCCAGCCTTTGACCATGAGGCCTATTAAGCTTTAGAAATTCATAAAATTTGTATTCGACTTTAGAGTTGTCGACATATTGAGCATGGGAAATTTCTTGAGCATTTATTATTCTTCTTATTTGGTTCTCAAGCACATCAGGCCAGCAACCCTTTTACAGTAGTTTCATTTTTACCTTTCGCAGACTGATGTAGGTTTAAGAATTAGATTTTTTTTTTTTCATTAGCTTATTGATTTAGATCTCCAGCTGTATGATTTTTATATATCTTTATATACAGTTTTATAGAGTATATTATATTGTATATGTATAGGGTGTTTTTGGATTTTAGCTAATAAAAATATCTTAATAGACAACATATATGTGCGTTGTTTAATGTTATTTATTGATTATAGAAATTGTAAGTATCTTAAATACAACTTGCTAGCAAGGGCTTTTAGTAAATACTTGGTAATTAATATATTTTTTATTTTATATTTCCAGGTAGAGATTGGCTAAGGTAAGTGCTGGATTTGCATGTGAAACCAATTACATCTATTTATTTCTATAGCCGTCGGAAGGTAAGCTTGAGGAACATTTGTACTGTGCATTTTTATACATTATATGTTGTTATATATAATTAGGCATTTTAATGAGTGTATTATTCTTAAGGTGTCAGAAGATTGTAATTTGGGGCGTTTGTAGTTCGATGGGGCAGACCGTGTTTAACATTTCAAAAGTTATGACTAAAAAAACGCGTTTCAAAAGGGAAACAATCAACCTAACCTAAGGTTACCCGCCTAACCTAGGGTTACCCACCTAACCTAGGGTTACCCACCTAACCTAGGGTTACCCACCTAACCTAACCAAAGGTTATCCGCCTAACCTAACCTAAGGTTATCCGCCTAACCTAACCTAAGGTTATCCGCCTAACCTAACCTAAGGTTATCCTCCTAACTTGACCTAGGGTTATCCGCTTAACCTTAAATAGGTTACCCTCCTCACCTAACCTAACATAAGGTTACCCACCTAGCCTAACCTAAGGTTATTCGCCTAACCTAACCTAAGGTTATTCGCCTAACCTAACCTAAGGTTATCCGCCTAACCTAACCTAAGGTTATCCGCCTAACCTAACTTAAGGTTATCTGCCTAACCTGACCTAGGGTTATCCGCTTAACCTTAAATAGGTTACCCACCTAACCTAACCTAACCTGATGTTACCTGCCTAACCTGAACTAGCTTTATCCTTAACCTACCTACCTAGAGGGGGGGATACGCCCCCTGCGGCCCCCCTTAGACTGCCATATCTTTGGTTTACCCTAAAACTAAGTTCTATATAACTAGGAAAAAATATAAAAAATTCATTTTTATTCTAAATATGGTTATCTTATGGTTGTCATGACTTACTGAAAATGGGCCTATGATCTTTGTTGGTATGACACCCATGACTTAGGCCGAATAATCGTCATTGTAAAAGGAAATTATGCTTTTCTTTATGTGGGTTTGAGTTGTGTACTAAAATCCTGTAAATAGGTTATTGTTGTTCCCATGTTAACTCTCGTCAGAGTTCTCAGTTTGGAAAAAATCAGATGTCAAGATTTATTATACTGTATTTAAATTTGTTTTATTTATTTTATTTTATTTATTTTATTTGTTTGTATGTATTCTAACGTTACTTCATATATCGCTTGTCGATTTATATATTATCCGTTATTAATTTCTTACTTAAATCTAACATAAAGAGCAAGCTGTCAGTTTCAGGGTTATAACTATGATAGCCTTACTCAACAAAAGAACCAGTCTCGAGGACTTGGATCTTAACAAGCTGTAGTATTTTAGCCAACTGATTATACTATATAATTGAAGAAAAAAGACATTGATGGTGCTCACAAAAATAGTTGTTCAAACATTATGTTTTCGAGAGGATCCACATTTTTAGGATCGTGAGTAGTTTCAATTCTAGGAATATAAGCAGAAGCTGATTATATATATATATAATATATATTTATGTATATATGTGTATACAGTACTGTATATCTATATTTGTTCTGTAACCGAAATACAAACCACGCTATTTACATTGGGTTTACCTTTTAGCGTAGCTGAAATGACGAGCCAATAGTTTTTAACGAGGGTTAATTGCCCCCGCGCTAGTTAGCGGGGGTAGGGAAGGGATAGCTTGCTACCCCTCCCCCCCACACACCGGTGATTTGCTTCACTTCACTTTTGGCTCCGGCGATGAAAAGACGTGTCTGTCCATCGTCCTCGTTGACAGCCTTTAATCTTTTTCTGCTTTCTCTTTCAGTTTGTGTGTGTGTGTTAGAAGTTGACCACCTTTATGATTACTATGCGTACGTGCCCTGGAATTGCCGGCCGCCCTTGTGGTACTTTTATGTCGGCCGTGGACACTGATCCTCACACCCTTTGCCCGCAGTGTCGAGGCCGATGGTGTGATCAGGGAAATAAGTGCAGTGAGTGCAGGGAGTGGTCTGCCTTCCAGTGGGAGAGGTTTGGCCGCCGGCATAAGAAGAAGTCCAAGAGAGACCGTTCTCCTTCCGTGGTTGCCTTGAAGGAGGAAGGTTCTCGGGACTCTTCTTTCGCCGCCCAAACCTCCTCCGAAGCTCCCCCTCGTTCGGCTCTTAAGGAGAGTCGGCCGAGTGGGAGTGCAGGCCCTAGTTCTGTTTCCCGACCTTGTGTTGGGGGAGAGGGCGTCGCCTCCCATAGCGGGGCGGTTCCTCCTCCTCCCCCGTGGGAGGTTATATTGATGAATCTTTGTCTAACGATGATCTTTTTCAGATTTGGGCTTCCCTGGGGCTTAAGGGCTTGCCCTCCAGGGTTACCCTGATTGACCTTGTCCAGTTGGGGGCTGCCGTTAAGTAGTCGCCGGTGATAGCAGAGGTAGATCCTCTGTCTATCGTCGACGTCGTGGTGGCAGAGGCTTCCGACGGGGCGGGGCAATCCTCTGCAGGTGCAGTTGTGGATGTTGGTGCTGACGGCTCTCCTCCCCCTTCCGTACATCCTTCGAAGGGGGAAGGGAGTTCTACGGGATCTTCTGCTGTCCAGCTTCCCTCTAAGGGGAGTGCTTTGACTGAGACTCCCCTTCGGAGGACTGATGGTCCTGACAATCTTCCTCGTGGCCGCCTTCGCCGTAAGTCTCACCGTCCGCTGCGTCGCAAGGGCCTCCTGTCTCCTTATAAGGTTGCTAAGAGGCGCCTTTTTGGATCTTCTCCATCTTCCTCAGAAGGGGACTCTCCTCGCCATAAACAGCCTGCAGCTCCAGCTTCTTTACTGTAGACCTCTCTGGGGATCGGTCTCCTACGCCTTCCAGACCTTCAACTTCTGGGGCAGATGTTCAGCAACCTGACCTCGTCACCCGACGGGCAACGGTCCCTTCGGGGCAAAGGGATTCTTCCCTTACGCGTGCAGTGTTAGCGCACAGGCGCTCTCCTGATGATCGCCCCTCTTCTCGCCAGCGCTCTCCTGAGGACATCCTTCAACCTGTTGTTCCTGAAGAGCGCCCAGCGCGCCAGCGTTCCCCTGCTCGCTCTTCTGCAGTGTTAGCGCACAGGCGCTCTCCTGCTCGTCAGCGCTCTTCTGAGGACCATCGCCCTTCTGCTCGCCAGCGCTCCCCTGTGGTCTCCGAATATCCTGCAGTTCCTGTTGTGCGCCCTGTGCGCCATCAGTCTCCTGAGCGCCCTCGCGATCCTCAGCTAGTTCCTGCACAACATTGCTCGCGTTCTCCAGCGCGTTTCTAAAACACATGCGCGCCCACGCGCTTCCTGTTCCTGTTCGTGAACGTGCCGTGCCGACTGTTCCTTCACAGGATTCCACGCGTCGCCCTCTTGCCCGCGATCTCCAGACCGCCCGCGTGACCTATCGCCTGCGCGCATGCGTTCTCCAACGCACGGTCGCCCAGAGGATCTGGAAGGACATGGGTCGCCCTCTGTTAGCTCGCCCTCGCGCGGTCGTTCGCCTGCGCGACCTACGCGCTATCGCTCGCCAACGCGTCACCGCTCGCCTGGGCGCCAGCGTTCACCAGCGCACCACCGATCGCCTGCTCGCAATCACTCTCCCACGCACTACAGGTCTCCTGACCAACGTCGCCAGCGATCTTCGGAGCGTTTTCGCTCGCCCGCGCGACAGCGCGTTCCCTCGCCGACGCGCCAACGCATTCGTTCACCGGCTCGCCCACGCGCTCGTTCGCCTGTACGCCCTCGCGCCAACTCGCCTGCGCGACCGCTCGCCTGCGCGCCCGCGTGACCGTTCGCCTTCGCGCGACCACCGGTCGCGCCGAATTTCACAGCCAGTGACAGCAGCAGGAACGCGTGTCACCAGGCCGCGCCCAGGATCGCCTCCACCAAAGCGCAGGACCATTGTGCAGGACAGGGAAGACACTTCAGAGAGGTCAGTGCGTCTTTCTTCCCCCTTTCCTTTTCAGGCAGGTCCAGTGGTGTCCACTCCGAAGGATCTCCCGATCCCTTTCCCTCCATCGGGGATTTCGGACTCTGTGTCCGTGGAGCGACAGACTTGGTTTGGTCCTCTGATGCGGGCGTTAGTGAGGGTTATGAAGCCAGCACTCGCCGATCAGGAGACCAAACCAACGGCTGCCTCACCTCCGCTGAAGAGAAAGAGAGGAGTGGACTTCGTGGTGATTTCCCCCAGGGAGAAGTTGGTTCCCAAGAGGTCTGTCGGGAAGGCCCCATCCCCTTCGTAGCCGTTTTCTCCTTCTCCCGTGGACGAGGCTTTTCCGTCCTCGGGTGAGTCCAGTGAGGCGATAGTCTCCCCTCGTCACCAAGGGGGGAGCCTTCTCTTCATGGAGGAGAATCGTCTCGCGCGGAAGGGGCTCTCCGAACCTCTTTGTTGGGATCCTGTATCCCTCCCCAGGAGGGAACCCAAAGACTCCAAGACCATCCCGAAATCGTCTTCAAGGATTCACCAGGAACCCGCTGCTCCCCGGGGAACGTCCACGCTTCGCCCCAGGAAGAGATTCCGGGGACGGGAGACTTAGCTGCCAGCCCGCAAGGAGGAGACCAGCAGGAATCTGAACATGCCTTGTGTGGGGCCACAAAGCCACGCCACGCCACGCCTGTGGCGGGGATGAGCGACAGAGAGCCACAGTCGCTTGCCACAGTCGCTAGTTTGCACGGCAAAACTTGAAAACAATGGAAACCCATGGGAGACCACATCCCCGCCACACGATGCTGTGGCTTTGTGGCGCCACAGAGTCGCTAGTGTGCTCCCGGCCTTAGACCTCGGATAGGGGCAGTTGCCCCACTCTGGTGGGTTCCTTGGAGAGTCCTTTGCATTCTTCCTCATTTGCTGGTGTTATGAAAATGCAAAAACATCCTAAATTGGAATAGTAAAAACCCTGATATGACTAAGAACCGTAGTTTTAATTCTGCTTGGTTTAAATGTTGAAATATAGCCTAAATGTGACTGTTAATTATACTATAATTTGTGATGAAAAATCACTGTAGGGGAATTGAGTTTTATGAGGTTACCATAGAGGGATTTTTTTTTTTTTTGGTAATATGCGTGTTAATGAAAGGAAAAAGTTGAATCAATTTAATTTGGTATATGTGAAACTAAATTTAATGAAAAGTTTCTAGCATCTCTCTCTCTCTCTCTCTCTCTCTCTCTCTCTCTCTCTCTCTCTCTCTCTCTCTCTCTCTCTCTCTCTCTCTTTAATCTCTTTCCTCTTTCTTCTTGTGTTCTCCCTCTTTTTTTCTAATTTTTCTCTTCTTTTCTTTTCTCTTTTCTTTCTTTTTTTCTCTTTTCTCTCTTTTCTCTCTCTTCTCTTTTCTCTTTTCTCTTTCTCTTTTGCTTTTTCTTCTTGCGTTCTCTTTTCTCTTTCATTTCTCTCTTATTTTTCTTTTCTTTCTTTTTTATATTCTCTCTCTCTCTCTCTCTCTCTCTCTCTCTCTCTCTCTCTCTCTCTCTCTCTCTCTCGTAATCATCTGATAGTACATGGTCCTAGCGAGCATCTCCTCTTCATCTTCTCTCCATTCACTTCCGCCCGCTTAATCTCTCCCTCCCCCACCCCATGTGTCAGTGTGGGCGTGACCCCAAAGGCGCCTGTGTGCCTGCAGCAGAGGTTACAACAGAAAGCCATTTGGGACGCACCTGCCTCCTCCTCCTCCAAGT
>NC_090726.1:45773921-45795922 GCF_036898095.1 Palaemon carinicauda | reverse complement strand
TATTTGTAGTCTAAATTAAGGTCTGTATCCTTCTGGCTGTCTATCTGCGTGTCTGTCACATTGATATTTGTAGTCTAGATTAAGGTCTGTATCCTTCTGGCTGTCTATCTGCGTGTCTGTCACATTGATATTTGTAGTCTAAATTAAGGTCTGTATCCTTCTGGCTGTCTATCTGCGTGCCTGTCACATTGATATTTTGAGTCTAACTTAAGGTCTACATCCTTCTGGCTGTCTATCTGCGTGCCTGTCACATTGATATTTTTAGTCTAGATTAAGGTCTGTATCCTTCTGGCTGTCTATCTGCGTGCCTGTCACATTGATATTTTTAGTCTAGATTAAGGTCTGTATCCTTCTGGCTGTCTATCTGCGTGCCTGTCACATTGATATTTTGAGTCTAACTTAAGGTCTACATCCTTCTGGCTGTCTATCTGCGTGCCTGTCACATTGATATTTTGAGTCTAACTTAAGGTCTACATCCTTCTGGCTGTCTATCTGCGTGCCTGTCACATTGATATTTTGAGTCTAACTTAAGGTCTACATCCTTCTGGCTGTCTATCTGCGTGCCTGTCACATTGATATTTTGAGTCTAACTTAAGGTCTACATCCTTCTGGCTGTCTATCTGCGTGTCTGTCACATTGATATTTGTAGTCTAAATTAAGGTCTGTATCCTTCTGGCTGTCTATCTGCGTGCCTGTCACATTGATATTTTGAGTCTAACTTAAGGTCTACATCCTTCTGGCTGTCTATCTGCGTGCCTGTCACATTGATATTTTGAGTCTAACTTAAGGTCTACATCCTTCTGGCTGTCTATCTGCGTGCCTGTCACATTGATATTTTGAGTCTAACTTAAGGTCTACATCCTTCTGGCTGTCTATCTGCGTGTCTGTCACATTGATATTTTGTAGTCTAAATTAAGGTCTGTATCCTTCTGGCTGTCTATCTGCGTGTCTGTCACATTGATATTTGTAGTCTAAATTAAGGTCTACATCCTTCTGGCTGTCTATCTGCGTGCCTGTCACATTGATATTTTGAGTCTAACTTAAGGTCTACATCCTTCTGGCTGTCTATCTGCGTGTCTGTCACATTGATATTTGTAGTCTAAATTAAGGTCTGTATCCTTCTGGCTGTCTATCTGCGTGCCTGTCACATTGATATTTTTAGTCTAGATTAAGGTCTGTATCCTTCTGGCTGTCTATCTGCGTGCCTGTCACATTGATATTTTGAGTCTAACTTAAGGTCTACATCCTTCTGGCTGTCTATCTGCGTGCCTGTCACATTGATATTTTGAGTCTAACTTAAGGTCTACATCCTTCTGGCTGTCTATCTGCGTGCCTGTCACATTGATATTTTGAGTCTAACTTAAGGTCTACATCCTTCTGGCTGTCTATCTGCGTGTCTGTCACATTGATATTTGTAGTCTAAATTAAGGTCTACATCCTTCTGGCTGTCTATCTGCGTGTCTGTCACATTGATATTTGTAGTCTAAATTAAGGTCTGTATCCTTCTGGCTGTCTATCTGCGTGTCTGTCACATTGATATTTGTAGTCTAAATTAAGGTCTACATCCTTCTGGCTGTCTATCTGCGTGCCTGTCACATTGATATTTTGAGTCTAACTTAAGGTCTACATCCTTCTGGCTGTCTATCTGCGTGTCTGTCACATTGATATTTGTAGTCTAAATTAAGGTCTACATCCTTCTGGCTGTCTATCTGCGTGCCTGTCACATTGATATTTTGAGTCTAACTTAAGGTCTACATCCTTCTGGCTGTCTATCTGCGTGCCTGTCACATTGATATTTTGAGTCTAACTTAAGGTCTACATCCTTCTGGCTGTCTATCTGCGTGTCTGTCACATTGATATTTGTAGTCTAAATTAAGGTCTGTATCCTTCTGGCTGTCTATCTGCGTGCCTGTCACATTGATATTTTTAGTCTAGATTAAGGTCTACATCCTTCTGGCTGTCTATCTGCGTGCCTGTCACATTGATATTTTGAGTCTAACTTAAGGTCTACATCCTTCTGGCTGTCTATCTGCGTGCCTGTCACATTGATATTTTTAGTCTAGATTAAGGTCTGTATCCTTCTGGCTGTCTATCTGCGTGTCTGTCACATTGATATTTGTAGTCTAAATTAAGGTCTGTATCCTTCTGGCTGTCTATCTGCGTGTCTGTCACATTGGTATTTGTAGTCTAAATTAAGGTCTGTATCCTTCTGGCTGTCTATCTGCGTGTCTGTCACATTGGTATTTGTAGTCTAAATTAAGGTCTGTATCCTTCTGGCTGTCTATCTGCGTGTCTGTCACATTGATATTTGTAGTCTAAATTAAGGTCTGTATCCTTCTGGCTGTCTATCTGCGTGCCTGTCACATTGATATTTTTAGTCTAGATTAAGGTCTACATCCTTCTGGCTGTCTATCTGCGTGCCTGTCACATTGATATTTTGAGTCTAACTTAAGGTCTACATCCTTCTGGCTGTCTATCTGCGTGTCTGTCACATTGATATTTTGAGTCTAACTTAAGGTCTACATCCTTCTGGCTGTCTATCTGCGTGTCTGTCACATTGATATTTGTAGTCTAAATTAAGGTCTGTATCCTTCTGGCTGTCTATCTGCGTGTCTGTCACATTGATATTTTTAGTCTAGATTAAGGTCTGTATCCTTCTGGCTGTCTATCTGCGTGTCTGTCACATTGATATTTTGAGTCTAACTTAAGGTCTGTATCCTTCTGGCTGTCTATCTGCGTGTCTGTCACATTGATATTTTTAGTCTAGATTAAGGTCTGTATCCTTCTGGCTGTCTATCTGCGTGTCTGTCACATTGATATTTGTAGTCTAAATTAAGGTCTGTATCCTTCTGGCTGTCTATCTGCGTGCCTGTCACATTGATATTTTGAGTCTAACTTAAGGTCTACATCCTTCTGGCTGTCTATCTGCGTGTCTGTCACATTGATATTTGTAGTCTAGATTAAGGTCTGTATCCTTCTGGCTGTCTATCTGCGTGTCTGTCACATTGATATTTTTAGTCTAGATTAAGGTCTGTATCCTTCTGGCTGTCTATCTGCGTGTCTGTCACATTGATATTTGTAGTCTAAATTAAGGTCTGTATCCTTCTGGCTGTCTATCTGCGTGTCTGTCACATTGATATTTTGAGTCTAACTTAAGGTCTATATCCTTCTGGCTGTCTATCTGCGTGTCTGTCACATTGATATTTTGAGTCTAACTTAAGGTCTATATCCTTCTGGCTGTCTATCTGCGTGTCTGTCACATTGATATTTTTAGTCTAAATTAAGGTCTATATCCTTCTGGCTGTCTATCTGCGTGTCTGTCACATTGATATTTTGAGTCTAACTTAAGGTCTATATCCTTCTGGCTGTCTATCTGCGTGTCTGTCACATTGATATTTTGAGTCTAACTTAAGGTCTATATCCTTCTGGCTGTCTATCTGCGTGTCTGTCACATTGATATTTTGAGTCTAAATTAAGGTCTATATCCTTCTGGCTGTCTATCTGCGTGTCTGTCACATTGATATTTTGTGTCTAAATTAAGGTCTATATCCTTCTGGCTGTCTATCTGCGTGTCTGTCACATTGATATTTTGAGTCTAAATTAAGGTCTATATCCTTCTGGCTGTCTATCTGCGTGTCTGTCACATTGATATTTTGAGTCTAACTTAAGGTCTATATCCTTCTGGCTGTCTATCTGCGTGTCTGTCACATTGATATTTTGAGTCTAAATTAAGGTCTATATCCTTCTGGCTGTCTATCTGCGTGTCTGTCACATTGATATTTTGAGTCTAAATTAAGGTCTATATCCTTCTGGCTGTCTATCTGCGTGTCTGTCACATTGATATTTTTAGTCTAAATTAAGGTCTGTATCCTTCTGGCTGTCTATCTGCGTGTCTGTCACATTGATATTTGGAGTCTAACTTAAGGTCTATATCCTTCTGGCTGTCTATCTGCGTGTCTGTCACATTGATATTTTTAGTCTAAATTAAGGTCTGTATCCTTCTGGCTGTCTATCTGCGTGTCTGTCACATTGATATTTGGAGTCTAACTTAAGGTCTATATCCTTCTGGCTGTCTATCTGCGTGTCTGTCACATTGATATTTTTAGTCTAAATTAAGGTCTGTATCCTTCTGGCTGTCTATCTGCGTGTCTGTCACATTGATATTTGGAGTCTAACTTAAGGTCTATATCCTTCTGGCTGTCTATCTGCGTGTCTGTCACATTGATATTTTGAGTCTAAATTAAGGTCTGTATCCTTCTGGCTGTCTATCTGCGTGTCTGTCACATTGATATTTTGAGTCTAAATTAAGGTCTGTATCCTTCTGGCTGTCTATCTGCGTGTCTGTCACATTGATATTTTGAGTCTAAATTAAGGTCTGTATCCTTCTGGCTGTCTATCTGCGTGTCTGTCACATTGATATTTTGAGTCTAACTTAAGGTCTATATCCTTCTGGCTGTCTATCTGCGTGTCTGTCACATTGATATTTTGAGTCTAACTTAAGGTCTATATCCTTCTGGCTGTCTATCTGCGTGTCTGTCACATTGATATTTTTAGTCTAAATTAAGGTCTATATCCTTCTGGCTGTCTATCTGCGTGTCTGTCACATTGATATTTTGAGTCTAACTTAAGGTCTATATCCTTCTGGCTGTCTATCTGCGTGTCTGTCACATTGATATTTTGAGTCTAACTTAAGGTCTGTATCCTTCTGGCTGTCTATCTGCGTGTCTGTCACATTGATATTTTGAGTCTAACTTAAGGTCTGTATCCTTCTGGCTGTCTATCTGCGTGTCTGTCACATTGATATTTTGAGTCTAAATTAAGGTCTGTATCCTTCTGGCTGTCTATCTGCGTGTCTGTCACATTGATATTTTGAGTCTAAATTAAGGTCTATATCCTTCTGGCTGTCTATCTGCGTGTCTGTCACATTGATATTTTGAGTCTAACTTAAGGTCTGTATCCTTCTGGCTGTCTATCTGCGTGTCTGTCACATTGATATTTTGAGTCTAACTTAAGGTCTATATCCTTCTGGCTGTCTATCTGCGTGTCTGTCACATTGATATTTTGAGTCTAACTTAAGGTCTATATCCTTCTGGCTGTCTATCTGCGTGTCTGTCACATTGATATTTTGAGTCTAACTTAAGGTCTATATCCTTCTGGCTGTCTATCTGCGTGTCTGTCACATTGATATTTTGAGTCTAACTTAAGGTCTATATCCTTCTGGCTGTCTATCTGCGTGTCTGTCACATTGATATTTTGAGTCTAAATTAAGGTCTGTATCCTTCTGGCTGTCTATCTGCGTGTCTGTCACATTGATATTTTGAGTCTAAATTAAGGTCTGTATCCTTCTGGCTGTCTATCTGCGTGTCTGTCACATTGATATTTTGAGTCTAAATTAAGGTCTGTATCCTTCTGGCTGTCTATCTGCGTGTCTGTCACATTGATATTTGGAGTCTAACTTAAGGTCTATATCCTTCTGGCTGTCTATCTGCGTGTCTGTCACATTGATATTTTGAGTCTAACTTAAGGTCTGTATCCTTCTGGCTGTCTATCTGCGTGTCTGTCACATTGATATTTGGAGTCTAACTTAAGGTCTGTATCCTTCTGGCTGTCTATCTGCGTGTCTGTCACATTGATATTTGGAGTCTAACTTAAGGTCTGTATCCTTCTGGCTGTCTATCTGCGTGTCTGTCACATTGATATTTGGAGTCTAACTTAAGGTCTATATCCTTCTGGCTGTCTATCTGCGTGTCTGTCACATTGATATTTGGAGTCTAACTTAAGGTCTATATCCTTCTGGCTGTCTATCTGCGTGTCTGTCACATTGATATTTTTAGTCTAAATTAAGGTCTGTATCCTTCTGGCTGTCTATCTGCGTGTCTGTCACATTGATATTTGGAGTCTAACTTAAGGTCTGTATCCTTCTGGCTGTCTATCTGCGTGTCTGTCACATTGATATTTGGAGTCTAACTTAAGGTCTGTATCCTTCTGGCTGTCTATCTGCGTGTCTGTCACATTGATATTTGGAGTCTAACTTAAGGTCTATATCCTTCTGGCTGTCTATCTGCGTGTCTGTCACATTGATATTTTTAGTCTAAATTAAGGTCTGTATCCTTCTGGCTGTCTATCTGCGTGTCTGTCACATTGATATTTGGAGTCTAACTTAAGGTCTATATCCTTCTGGCTGTCTATCTGCGTGTCTGTCACATTGATATTTTTAGTCTAAATTAAGGTCTGTATCCTTCTGGCTGTCTATCTGCGTGTCTGTCACATTGATATTTTTAGTCTAAATTAAGGTCTGTATCCTTCTGGCTGTCTATCTGCGTGTCTGTCACATTGATATTTGGAGTCTAACTTAAGGTCTGTATCCTTCTGGCTGTCTATCTGCGTGTCTGTCACATTGATATTTGGAGTCTAACTTAAGGTCTGTATCCTTCTGGCTGTCTATCTGCGTGTCTGTCACATTGATATTTGGAGTCTAACTTAAGGTCTGTATCCTTCTGGCTGTCTATCTGCGTGTCTGTCACATTGATATTTGGAGTCTAACTTAAGGTCTGTATCCTTCTGGCTGTCTATCTGCGTGTCTGTCACATTGATATTTGGAGTCTAACTTAAGGTCTGTATCCTTCTGGCTGTCTATCTGCGTGTCTGTCACATTGATATTTGGAGTCTAACTTAAGGTCTGTATCCTTCTGGCTGTCTATCTGCGTGTCTGTCACATTGATATTTGGAGTCTAACTTAAGGTCTGTATCCTTCTGGCTGTCTATCTGCGTGTCTGTCACATTGATATTTGGAGTCTAACTTAAGGTCTGTATCCTTCTGGCTGTCTATCTGCGTGTCTGTCACATTGATATTTGGAGTCTAACTTAAGGTCTGTATCCTTCTGGCTGTCTATCTGCGTGTCTGTCACATTGATATTTGGAGTCTAACTTAAGGTCTGTATCCTTCTGGCTGTCTATCTGCGTGTCTGTCACATTGATATTTGGAGTCTAAATTAAGGTCTGTATCCTTCTGGCTGTCTATCTGCGTGTCTGTCACATTGATATTTGGAGTCTAAATTAAGGTCTGTATCCTTCTGGCTGTCTATCTGCGTGTCTGTCACATTGATATTTGGAGTCTAAATTAAGGTCTGTATCCTTCTGGCTGTCTATCTGCGTGTCTGTCACATTGATATTTGGAGTCTAAATTAAGGTCTGTATCCTTCTGGCTGTCTATCTGCGTGTCTGTCACATTGATATTTTGAGTCTAACTTAAGGTCTGTATCCTTCTGGCTGTCTATCTGCGTGTCTGTCACATTGATATTTTGAGTCTAACTTAAGGTCTGTATCCTTCTGGCTGTCTATCTGCGTGTCTGTCACATTGATATTTTGAGTCTAACTTAAGGTCTGTATCCTTCTGGCTGTCTATCTGCGTGTCTGTCACATTGATATTTTGAGTCTAACTTAAGGTCTGTATCCTTCTGGCTGTCTATCTGCGTGTCTGTCACATTGATATTTTGAGTCTAACTTAAGGTCTGTATCCTTCTGGCTGTCTATCTGCGTGTCTGTCACATTGATATTTTGAGTCTAAATTAAGGTCTGTATCCTTCTGGCTGTCTATCTGCGTGTCTGTCACATTGATATTTGGAGTCTAAATTAAGGTCTGTATCCTTCTGGCTGTCTATCTGCGTGTCTGTCACATTGATATTTGGAGTCTAAATTAAGGTCTGTATCCTTCTGGCTGTCTATCTGCGTGTCTGTCACATTGATATTTGGAGTCTAAATTAAGGTCTGTATCCTTCTGGCTGTCTATCTGCGTGTCTGTCACATTGATATTTGGAGTCTAAATTAAGGTCTGTATCCTTCTGGCTGTCTATCTGCGTGTCTGTCACATTGATATTTGGAGTCTAACTTAAGGTCTGTATCCTTCTGGCTGTCTATCTGCGTGTCTGTCACATTGATATTTTGAGTCTAAATTAAGGTCTGTATCCTTCTGGCTGTCTATCTGCGTGTCTGTCACATTGATATTTGGAGTCTAACTTAAGGTCTGTATCCTTCTGGCTGTCTATCTGCGTGTCTGTCACATTGATATTTGGAGTCTAACTTAAGGTCTGTATCCTTCTGGCTGTCTATCTGCGTGTCTGTCACATTGATATTTGGAGTCTAAATTAAGGTCTGTATCCTTCTGGCTGTCTATCTGCGTGTCTGTCACATTGATATTTTTAGTCTAACTTAAGGTCTGTATCCTTCTGGCTGTCTATCTGCGTGTCTGTCACATTGATATTTGGAGTCTAACTTAAGGTCTGTATCCTTCTGGCTGTCTATCTGCGTGTCTGTCACATTGATATTTGGAGTCTAACTTAAGGTCTGTATCCTTCTGGCTGTCTATCTGCGTGTCTGTCACATTGATATTTGGAGTCTAACTTAAGGTCTGTATCCTTCTGGCTGTCTATCTGCGTGTCTGTCACATTGATATTTGGAGTCTAACTTAAGGTCTGTATCCTTCTGGCTGTCTATCTGCGTGTCTGTCACATTGATATTTTGAGTCTAAATTAAGGTCTGTATCCTTCTGGCTGTCTATCTGCGTGTCTGTCACATTGATATTTGGAGTCTAAATTAAGGTCTGTATCCTTCTGGCTGTCTGTCTGTGCGTGTCTGTCACATTGATATTTGGAGTCTAACTTAAGGTCTGTATCCTTCTGGCTGTCTGTCTGTGCGTGTCTGTCACATTGATATTTGGAGTCTAACTTAAGGTCTGTATCCTTCTGGCTGTCTGTCTGTGCGTGTCTGTCACATTGATATTTGGAGTCTAACTTAAGGTCTGTATCCTTCTGGCTGTCTGTCTGTGCGTGTCTGTCACATTGATATTTGGAGTCTAACTTAAGGTCTGTATCCTTCTGGCTGTCTGTCTGTGCGTGTCTGTCACATTGATATTTGGAGTCTAACTTAAGGTCTGTATCCTTCTGGCTGTCTGTCTGTGCGTGTCTGTCACATTGATATTTGGAGTCTAACTTAAGGTCTGTATCCTTCTGGCTGTCTGTCTGTGCGTGTCTGTCACATTGATATTTGGAGTCTAACTTAAGGTCTGTATCCTTCTGGCTGTCTGTCTGTGCGTGTCTGTCACATTGATATTTGGAGTCTAACTTAAGGTCTGTATCCTTCTGGCTGTCTGTCTGTGCGTGTCTGTCACATTGATATTTGGAGTCTAACTTAAGGTCTGTATCCTTCTGGCTGTCTGTCTGTGCGTGTCTGTCACATTGATATTTGGAGTCTAACTTAAGGTCTGTATCCTTCTGGCTGTCTGTCTGTGCGTGTCTGTCACATTGATATTTGGAGTCTAACTTAAGGTCTGTATCCTTCTGGCTGTCTGTCTGTGCGTGTCTGTCACATTGATATTTGGAGTCTAACTTAAGGTCTGTATCCTTCTGGCTGTCTGTCTGTGCGTGTCTGTCACATTGATATTTGGAGTCTAACTTAAGGTCTGTATCCTTCTGGCTGTCTGTCTGTGCGTGTCTGTCACATTGATATTTGGAGTCTAAATTAAGGTCTGTATCCTTCTGGCTGTCTATCTGCGTGTCTGTCACATTGATATTTGGAGTCTAAATTAAGGTCTGTATCCTTCTGGCTGTCTATCTGCGTGTCTGTCACATTGATATTTGGAGTCTAACTTAAGGTCTGTATCCTTCTGGCTGTCTATCTGCGTGTCTGTCACATTGATATTTGGAGTCTAACTTAAGGTCTGTATCCTTCTGGCTGTCTATCTGCGTGTCTGTCACATTGATATTTGGAGTCTAACTTAAGGTCTGTATCCTTCTGGCTGTCTATCTGCGTGTCTGTCACATTGATATTTGGAGTCTAACTTAAGGTCTGTATCCTTCTGGCTGTCTATCTGCGTGTCTGTCACATTGATATTTGGAGTCTAACTTAAGGTCTGTATCCTTCTGGCTGTCTATCTGCGTGTCTGTCACATTGATATTTGGAGTCTAACTTAAGGTCTGTATCCTTCTGGCTGTCTATCTGCGTGTCTGTCACATTGATATTTGGAGTCTAACTTAAGGTCTGTATCCTTCTGGCTGTCTATCTGCGTGTCTGTCACATTGATATTTGGAGTCTAACTTAAGGTCTGTATCCTTCTGGCTGTCTATCTGCGTGTCTGTCACATTGATATTTGGAGTCTAACTTAAGGTCTGTATCCTTCTGGCTGTCTATCTGCGTGTCTGTCACATTGATATTTGGAGTCTAACTTAAGGTCTGTATCCTTCTGGCTGTCTATCTGCGTGTCTGTCACATTGATATTTGGAGTCTAACTTAAGGTCTGTATCCTTCTGGCTGTCTATCTGCGTGTCTGTCACATTGATATTTGGAGTCTAACTTAAGGTCTGTATCCTTCTGGCTGTCTATCTGCGTGTCTGTCACATTGATATTTGGAGTCTAACTTAAGGTCTGTATCCTTCTGGCTGTCTATCTGCGTGTCTGTCACATTGATATTTGGAGTCTAACTTAAGGTCTGTATCCTTCTGGCTGTCTATCTGCGTGTCTGTCACATTGATATTTGGAGTCTAACTTGAGGTCTGTATCCTTCTGGCTGTCTATCTGCGTGTCTGTCACATTGATATTTGGAGTCTAACTTGAGGTCTGTATCCTTCTGGCTGTCTATCTGCGTGTCTGTCACATTGATATTTGGAGTCTAACTTGAGGTCTGTATCCTTCTGGCTGTCTATCTGCGTGTCTGTCACATTGATATTTGGAGTCTAACTTGAGGTCTGTATCCTTCTGGCTGTCTATCTGCGTGTCTGTCACATTGATATTTGGAGTCTAACTTGAGGTCTGTATCCTTCTGGCTGTCTATCTGCGTGTCTGTCACATTGATATTTGGAGTCTAACTTGAGGTCTGTATCCTTCTGGCTGTCTATCTGCGTGTCTGTCACATTGATATTTTGAGTCTAAATTGAGGTCTGTATCCTTCTGGCTGTCTATCTGCGTGTCTGTCACATTGATATTTGGAGTCTAACTTAAGGTCTGTATCCTTCTGGCTGTCTATCTGCGTGTCTGTCACATTGATATTTGGAGTCTAACTTAAGGTCTGTATCCTTCTGGCTGTCTATCTGCGTGTCTGTCACATTGATATTTGGAGTCTAACTTAAGGTCTGTATCCTTCTGGCTGTCTATCTGCGTGTCTGTCACATTGATATTTGGAGTCTAAATTGAGGTCTGTATCCTTCTGGCTGTCTATCTGCGTGTCTGTCACATTGATATTTGGAGTCTAAATTGAGGTCTGTATCCTTCTGGCTGTCTATCTGCGTGTCTGTCACATTGATATTTGGAGTCTAAATTGAGGTCTGTATCCTTCTGGCTGTCTATCTGCGTGTCTGTCACATTGATATTTGGAGTCTAAATTGAGGTCTGTATCCTTCTGGCTGTCTATCTGCGTGTCTGTCACATTGATATTTGGAGTCTAAATTGAGGTCTGTATCCTTCTGGCTGTCTATCTGCGTGTCTGTCACATTGATATTTGGAGTCTAAATTGAGGTCTGTATCCTTCTGGCTGTCTATCTGCGTGTCTGTCACATTGATATTTTGAGTCTAACTTAAGGTCTGTATCCTTCTGGCTGTCTATCTGCGTGTCTGTCACATTGATATTTTGAGTCTAACTTAAGGTCTGTATCCTTCTGGCTGTCTATCTGCGTGTCTGTCACATTGATATTTTGAGTCTAACTTAAGGTCTGTATCCTTCTGGCTGTCTATCTGCGTGTCTGTCACATTGATATTTGGAGTCTGAATTAAGGTCTGTATCCTTCTGGCTGTCTATCTGCGTGTCTGTCACATTGATATTTGGAGTCTGAATTAAGGTCTGTATCCTTCTGGCTGTCTATCTGCGTGTCTGTCACATTGATATTTTTAGTCTAAATTAAGGTCTGTATCCTTCTGGCTGTCTATCTGCGTGTCTGTCACATTGATATTTTTAGTCTAAATTAAGGTCTATATCCTTCTGGCTGTCTATCTGCGTGTCTGTCACATTGATATTTTTAGTCTAAATTAAGGTCTGTATCCTTCTGGCTGTCTATCTGCGTGTCTGTCACATTGATATTTGGAGTCTAACTTAAGGTCTATATCCTTCTGGCTGTCTATCTGCGTGTCTGTCACATTGATATTTTGAGTCTAAATTAAGGTCTGTATCCTTCTGGCTGTCTATCTGCGTGTCTGTCACATTGATATTTGGAGTCTGAATTAAGGTCTATATCCTTCTGGCTGTCTATCTGCGTGTCTGTCACATTGATATTTGGAGTCTGAATTAAGGTCTGTATCCTTCTGGCTGTCTATCTGCGTGTCTGTCACATTGATATTTTGAGTCTAACTTAAGGTCTGTATCCTTCTGGCTGTCTATCTGCGTGTCTGTCACATTGATATTTGGAGTCTGAATTAAGGTCTATATCCTTCTGGCTGTCTATCTGCGTGTCTGTCACATTGATATTTTTAGTCTAAATTAAGGTCTATATCCTTCTGGCTGTCTATCTGCGTGTCTGTCACATTGATATTTTTAGTCTAAATTAAGGTCTATATCCTTCTGGCTGTCTATCTGCGTGTCTGTCACATTGATATTTTTAGTCTAAATTAAGGTCTGTATCCTTCTGGCTGTCTATCTGCGTGTCTGTCACATTGATATTTGGAGTCTGAATTAAGGTCTATATCCTTCTGGCTGTCTATCTGCGTGTCTGTCACATTGATATTTTTAGTCTAAATTAAGGTCTGTATCCTTCTGGCTGTCTATCTGCGTGTCTGTCACATTGATATTTTTAGTCTAAATTAAGGTCTGTATCCTTCTGGCTGTCTATCTGCGTGTCTGTCACATTGATATTTTTAGTCTAAATTAAGGTCTGTATCCTTCTGGCTGTCTATCTGCGTGTCTGTCACATTGATATTTTTAGTCTAAATTAAGGTCTGTATCCTTCTGGCTGTCTATCTGCGTGTCTGTCACATTGATATTTGGAGTCTGAATTAAGGTCTATATCCTTCTGGCTGTCTGTCTGCGTGTCTGTCACATTGATATTTTTAGTCTAAATTAAGGTCTATATCCTTCTGGCTGTCTATCTGCGTGTCTGTCACATTGATATTTTTAGTCTAAATTAAGGTCTGTATCCTTCTGGCTGTCTATCTGCGTGTCTGTCACATTGATATTTGGAGTCTGAATTAAGGTCTATATCCTTCTGGCTGTCTATCTGCGTGTCTGTCACATTGATATTTTTAGTCTAAATTAAGGTCTGTATCCTTCTGGCTGTCTATCTGCGTGTCTGTCACATTGATATTTTTAGTCTAAATTAAGGTCTGTATCCTTCTGGCTGTCTATCTGCGTGTCTGTCACATTGATATTTTTAGTCTAAATTAAGGTCTGTATCCTTCTGGCTGTCTATCTGCGTGTCTGTCACATTGATATTTTTAGTCTAAATTAAGGTCTGTATCCTTCTGGCTGTCTATCTGCGTGTCTGTCACATTGATATTTGGAGTCTGAATTAAGGTCTATATCCTTCTGGCTGTCTGTCTGCGTGTCTGTCACATTGATATTTTTAGTCTAAATTAAGGTCTATATCCTTCTGGCTGTCTATCTGCGTATCTGTAGTATTTATCTTTTCAAATTAGCGTGTAGGCTATACCATTCTGGCTCTGCGTATCTCTAATATTTATCTTTTCAAATTAGTGTGTTTACCATTTTGGCCGTCTGTATGCCTATCTGTAATATTTATCTTTTCAAATTAGTGTCTATATCCTTCTGGCTGTCTATCTGCGTATCTGTAATATTTATCTTTTCAAATTAGTGTCTATATCCTTCTGGCTGTCTATCTGCGTATCTGTAATATTTATCTTTTCAAACTAGCGTGTATGCCATTTTGGCTCTCTGCGTATCTCTAATATTCATCTTTTCAATTAGTTTGTATACCATTCTGGCTGCCTGCGTATCTGTAATATTTATCAATTCAAATTTGTGTGTATACCATTCTGGCTGTCTATCTGCGTATATAACATTCATCTTTTCAAATTAGTGCGTATACCATTCTGGCCGTCTCTATGCGTATCTGTAAGATTTATCTTTTCAAATTAGTGTCTATATCCTTCTGGCTGTCTATCTGCGTATCTGTAATATTTATCTTTTCAAATTAGTGTCTATATCCTTCTGGCTGTCTATCTGCGTATCTGTAATATTTATCTTTTCAAATTAGTGTCTATATCCTTCTGGCTGTCTATCTGCGTATCTGTAATATTTATCTTTTCAAATTAGTGTCTATATCCTTCTGGCTGTCTATCTGCGTATCTGTAATATTTATCTTGTCAAATTAGTGTCTATATCCTTCTGGCTGTCTATCTGCGTATCTGTAATATTTATCTTTTCAAATAAGTGTGTATACCATTCTGGCCGTCTCTATGCGTATCTGTAAGATTTATCTTTTCAAATTAGTGTCTATATCCTTCTGGCTGTCTATCTGCGTATCTGTAATATTTATCTTTTCAAATTAGTGTCTATATCCTTCTGGCTGTCTATCTGCGTATCTGTAATATTTATCTTTTCAAATTAGTGTCTATATCCTTCTGGCTGTCTATCTGCGTATCTGTAATATTTATCTTGTCAAATAAGTGTGTATACCATTCTGGCCGTCTGTATGCGTATCTGTAATATTTATCTTTTCAAATTAGTGTTTATATCCCTCTGGCTGTCTGTATGCCTATCTGTAATATTTATCATTTCAAATTAGTGTCTATATCCTTCTGGCTGTCTATCTGCGTATCTGTAATATTTATCTTTTCAAACTAGCGTGTATGCCATTCTGGCTCTCTGCGTATCTCTAATATTTATCTTTCCAATTAGTTTGTATACCATTCTGGCTGCCTGCGTATCTGTAATATTCATCAATTCAAATTAGTGTGTATACCATTCTGGCTGTCTATCTGCGTATCTGTAGTATTTATCTTTTCAAATTAGCGTGTATACCATTCTGGCTCTTTGCGTATCTCTAATATTTATCTTTTCAAATTAGTTTGTATGCCATTCTGGCTGCCTGCGTATCTGTAATATTTATCAATTCAAATTTTGTGTGTATACCATTCTGGCTGTCTATCTGCGTATCTGTAACATCATCTTTTCAATTCAGTGTGTATGTCCTTCTGTCTGTCTATCAGAGTATCTATCACATTATCCTTTTATAGTAATCACTACTTTGCTTGAAAGGCTTTCAGTCAAACAAGGTTCAAAGGTAAACCTTTTATGTATATGTTTGTATGAAGAGGAACTTTTTATCTATTCACCTGTCTATTTGCCTGACTTTTTTTTTTTTAACAATAAACGGAAACCTTTATGAGCTGCTCAACTTTTAATAGGTAGTAGGATGGTCAGGACACCAGCCACCCGCTGAGAGACTAGCGCTAGAGAGTTATGGGGTCCTTCGACTGGCCAGAAATTACTACGTTGGATCCTTCTCTATGGTTACGGTTCACTTTCCCTTTGCCTACACATTCACCGAATAGTCTGGCATATTCTTTACAGATTCTCTTCTGTCCTCATTCACCCGACAACACTGAGATTACCAAACAATTCTTCTTCACCCAAGAGGTTAACTACTGCACTGTAATTGTTCAGTGGCTACTTTCCTCTTGGTTAGGGTAGAAGAGACTCTTTAGCTATAGTAAGCAGCTCTTCTAGGAGAAGGACACTCCAAAATCAAACCATTGTTCTCTAGTCTTGGGTAGTGCCATAGCCTCTGTACCATGGTCTTCCACTATATTGGGTTAGAGTTCTCTTGCTTGAGGGTACACTTGGGCACACTGTTCTATCTAATTTCTCTTCCTCATGTTTTGTTAAAGTTTTTGTAGTTTATATAGGAGATATTTATTTTAATATTCTGAAAATATTTTGTTTTTCCTTGTTTCCTTTCCTCACTGGGCTATTTTCCCTGTTGGAGCCCCTGGGCTTATAGCATTCTGCTTTTCCATCTAGGGTTGTAGCTTAGCAATTAATAATAATAATAATAATAATAATTTGATGTACAGTACGTTTTTATGTTTGTAGAGGAGTAATGTTTTTTTTTTTTTTTTTTTTTTTTTTTTTTTTGCAATTACAACGTAAGAGCAGTCATGCATCCCAGTTTGTTTTGGAGTCAGTACCTTCTTCTTCTTCTTCTTCTTCTTTTACTCGGCGTCGATGACCTTAGATGTCAGGATGCCAGAAAACCTCAAAATCAATCAATCAATCAATCAGTCTTCTTCTACCTCCTCCTCCTACTCTTTCTACTACCTCCTCCTCATTACTCTACATCCTTCTCGTTCTTCCTTCTCATTCTTCTACCTCCTTCTCGTTCTTGCTTTTCATTCTTCTACCTCCTTCTCGTTCTTCCTTTTCATTTTTCTACCTCCTCATTCTTCCTTCTCCTTCTTTTACCTCCTCATTCTTCCTTCTCCTTCTTTTACCTCCTCATTCTTCCTTCTCCTTCTTTTACCTCCTTCTTTTACCTCCTTCTTTTACCTCCTTCTTGTTCTTCCTTTTCATTCTTCTACCTCCTCATTCTTCCTTCTCCTTCTTCTACCTCCTCATTCTTCCTTCTCCTTCTTCTACCTCCTCATTCTTCCTTCTCCTTCTTTTACCTCTTTCTCGTTCTTCCTTTTCATTCTTCTACCTCCTCATTCTTCCTTCTCCTTTTTCTACCTCCTCCTTCTACCTCCTTCTCATTCTTCCACCTCCTTCTCATTCTTCTACCTCTTTCTCAATCTTCTACCTTCTCCTCCTACTCTCTTCTTCTTCTTCTTCTTCTTCTTCTTCTTCTTCTTCTTCTTCTTCAGATCTCACTCCTTCTTGGAACCGATATGCTCCCCTGTAGATGATTATACAAAATAAAACATTAGAGCTAATCATTGCAGCATATAATTGAAATATTAGCATATCAATGAACATTAGACCCTTGGGTACCGAATGAAATTGGTATTTTTATTCCACCAAAAGAGGCTTTAATACACTATATTCATACAAATCCATGACCCCCCCCCCCCCTTATATTCATGTTGCTTACCTTTTTTGAAATATTTTCACAAACTTTTTTTTTTATAGATTTTTCACTAACCACTATTCAAAAGCCAATGTCATGATTTATTTTATTAACTTCAAAAAGTGATAACGTTTAATGTAGTCTGTTTACATAAGAATATTGAAGAGGGTTGATAGACTAGATTTAATAATTCCTCTGTTTGATGGTTACTGTGATTATACAGATTGTCATATTGCTATATTTAACCGTTTCCTTTCTCTTAACTTTAACACATCCTTCCTTTTTATTTTAGTACCCTAATATCCTGAAACTCCAAATATTCCTAAATTGCATCCTATTCTATATCCTTATGAATGGGTCCAAGTACTCCTATTTTTTTGGTGCCTCCTCAGGACAGTCAAAACACTACCTGATATTCCTGATTTTTGTCCTCGTGACTTCCAGAAGTCAAACCAGCAGTTCAATTATGTCTTCTCTTTCATTAATGACCACAAAGTTTTTTTTTTTTTTTTTTTTTTTTTTTTTTTTTTTTTTTTTTTTTTTTTTTTTTTTTTTTTAGTCCATAATTTCTCTATGCAAACTGTGAATGCCTTAAGTATCTCAACATCTTAATTGGGCTATTGAGTAAACTCATTACATTTCCTTCTGCATAACTATTACCTTACCTTGTCATGATCATCATCTCCTCCCATGCCTATTGACGCAAAGGACCTCAAGTTAGATTTCACCAGTCGTCTCTATCTTGAGCTTTAATTCAATACTTCTCCATTCATCATCTCCTACTTCGCTTTATTGTCCTTAACCATGTAGGCCTGGGTCCTCCAATTCTTTTAGGGCCTTGTGAAGCCGGAGCCCAGCTGAACGTTTGGTGAACTAATCTCTCTTGGGTAGTGCGAAGAGCATGTACCAACCGTGTGTATAGTTCATTTTGTGTATATATTATGCTTGTATCTTCGCTCTTCCCTCGCACTAAAAAGAACCAGAATAATTATGTCTGCTTTTTTCATCTTTAACAGTGTCTGTTTTTCGAACATGAAATTTCTTGTCGCTTTGAGCTTTTGTATATAAAGGAGAGTGTTTTATAATAAACTCACTCAGTTGCTTTCAACCTGCCTTTGAGTCACAACCTTCTCTCGGCCCGTCACATTGGTGACCAACCTTCTCTCGGCCCGACACATTGGTGACCCCGGAGTGACTCGCTCACCAATGTGACGGGCTGAGAGAAGGTTGTGACTCAAAGGCAGGTTGAAAGCAACTGAGTGAGTTTATTATAGAACACACTCCTTTATATACAAAAGCTCAAAGCGAAAAGAAATTTCATGTTCGAAAAACTGACACTGTTACAGATGAAAAAAGCAGACATGTTTATTCTGTTTCTTTTTAGTGCGAGGGAAGAGCGAAGATACAAGCATAATATATACAGAAAATGAACTGTACGATCGTGTGACACACGGTTGGTACAAGTGTGACCAAACCATCTACATGATCTCATCCACACATGGCACCTGAGTAATCTCTCTTACAGTTTCATTTCTAATCCTGTCCTGCACTTCAAACCCAATATTCCTTACCTTGTACTATGTGCTAACCTATCATTTCTCAGATAGGTGAGCTTATTTTATATGCTACGTATTTATTTGAGCTACTTTGGGTATGGACAGTTTTGGCAGAGGAGTATCCCGTATTGTTGTTACTCTTTTCATCTCGTCCACTCTACTGAACCTACTTCCAGCATGGTGCTCAATTTTACTCCTCCAAACTATCCCTTTTCTCTTGCTTCGATTTCCTTCTAGAATTCTTACTTTCTATAGCGGTCCAATCATAATCAATATCTCGGCTACCTACACAACTAAAGTACATTCCCTAAAGGAATGTCTCATGTTCAGTTAATTCCATCCTGATTCTCTTCAGCCTAAACAGGCCTAGGGTAAGGGCATGACATGTTAGCTACATATCTGCAAACAGGTAACTCTTAGGTTATCTGAAAATGATGAAATAGGCTCACTTAAATCGAGCGGATTTTTGCATGGAAATATTTTTGATTGTTACAAGGCATGTGTTCACACGAGCATATTTTCGTACGGAAATATTTCTGCTTGTTACAAGGCATTTCTTCACACGAGCGGATTCGTATGACACTATTTCTGCTCGTTACAAAGCCTATGTTCACACCAGCGGATTTTCGCACGGAAATATTTCTGCTTGTTACAAGGCATGTGTCCACATGAGCGGATTCGTACAAAAATATTTCTGCTCGTTACAAGGCATGTCTCCACACGAGCGCATTCGTACGAAAATATTTCTGCTCGTTACAAGGCATGTCTCCACACGAGCGGATTCGTACGAAAATATTTCTGCTCGTTACAAGGCATGTCTCCACACGAGCGCATTCGTACAAAAATATTTCTGCTCGTTACAAGGCATGTCTCCACACGAGCAGATTCGTACGAAAATATTTCTGCTCGTTACAAGGCATGTCTCCACACGAGCGCATTCGTACGAAAATATTTCTGCTCGTTACAAGGCATGTCTCCACACGAGCGCATTCGTACGAAAATATTTCTGCTCGTTACAAGGCATGTCTCCACACGAGCGCATTCGTACAAAAATATTTCTGCTCATTACAAGGCATGTCTCCACACGAGCAGATTCGTACAAAAATATTTCTGCTCGTTACAAGGCATGTCTCCACACGAGCAGATTCGTACAAAAATATTTCTGCTCGTTACAAGGCATGTCTCCACACGAGCGCATTCGTACGAAAATATTTCTGCTCGTTACAAGGCATGTCTCCACACGAGCGCATTCGTACAAAAATATTTCTGCTCATTACAAGGCATGTCTCCACACGAGCAGATTAGTACAAAAATATTTCTGCTCGTTACAAGGCATGTCTCCACACGAGCGCATTCGTACGAAAATATTTCTGCTCGTTACAAGGCATGTCTCCACACGAGCGGATTCGTACGAAAATATTTCTGCTCGTTACAAGGCATGTCTCCACACGAGCGCATTCGTACAAAAATATTTCTGCTCATTACAAGGCATGTCTCCACACGAGCAGATTCGTACAAAAATATTTCTGCTCATTACAAGGCATGTCTCCACACGAGCAGATTCGTACAAAAATATTTCTGCTTGTTACAAGGCATGTCTCCACACGAGCGGATTCGTACGAAAATATTTCTGCTCGTTACAAGGCATGTCTCCACACGAGCGCATTCGTACAAAAATATTTCTGCTCATTACAAGGCATGTCTCCACACGAGCAGATTCGTACAAAAATATTTCTGCTCGTTACAAGGCATGTCTCCACACGAGCAGATTCGTACGAAAATATTTCTGCTTGTTACAAGGCATGTCTCCACACGAGCAGATTCGTACGAAAATATTTCTGCTCGTTACAAGGCATGTCTCCACACGAGCAGATTCGTACGAAAATATTTCTGCTTGTTACAAGGCATGTCTCCACACGAGCAGATTCGTACGAAAATATTTCTGCTCGTTACAAGGCATGTCTCCACACGAGCAGATTCGTACAAAAATATTTCTGCTTGTTACAAGGCACGTTTCCACACGAGCAGATGCGTACGAAAATATTTCTGCTTGTTACAAGGCATGTCTCCACACGAGCAGATTCGTACAAAAATATTTCTGCTTGTTACAAGGCATGTCTCCACACGAGCAGATTCATACAAAAATATTTCTGCTTGTTACAAGGCATGTCTTCACACGAGCAGATTCGTACGAAAATATTTCTGCTCGTTACAAAGCATGTCTCCACACGAGCAGATTCGTACAAAAATATTTCTGCTTGTTACAAGGCATGTCTCCACACGAGCAGATTCGTACAAAAATATTTCTGCTTGTTACAAGGCATGTCTCCACACGAGCAGATTCGTACAAAAATATTTCTGCTTGTTACAAGGCATGTCTCCTCACGAGCGGATTCGTACGGAAATATTTCTGCTTGTTACAAGGCATGTCTCCACACGAGCAGATTCGTACAAAAATATTTCTGCTTGTTACAAGGCATGTCTCCTCACGAGCGGATTCGTACGGAAATATTTCTGCTTGTTACAAGGCATGTCTCCACACGAGCGGATTCGTATGAAAATATTTCTGCTTGTTACAAGGCATGTCTCCACACCAGCGGATTTTCATACGGAAATATTTCTGCTTGTTACAAGGCATGTCTCCACACGAGCAGATTCGTACAAAAATATTTCTGCTTGTTACAAGGCATGTCTCCACACGAGCGGATTCGTATGAAAATATTTCTGCTTGTTACAAGGCATGTCTCCACACGAGCAGATTCGTACAAAAATATTTCTGCTTGTTACAAGGCATGTCTCCACACGAGCAGATTCGTACAAAAATATTTCTGCTTGTTACAAGGCATGTCTCCACACCAGCGGATTTTCATACGGAAATATTTCTGCTTGTTACAAGGCATGTCTCCACACGAGCGGATTCGTACGAAAATATTTCTGCTCATTACAAGGCATGTCTCCACACGAGCAGATTCGTACAAAAATATTTCTGCTTGTTACAAGGCATGTCTCCACACGAGCGGATTCGTATGAAAATATTTCTGCTTGTTACAAGGCATGTCTCCACACGAGCGGATTCGTATGAAAATATTTCTGCTTGTTACAAGGCATGTCTTCACACGAGCGGATTCGTATAAAAATATTTCTGCTTGTTACAAGGCATGTCTCCACACGAGCAGATTCGTACAAAAATATTTCTGCTTGTTACAAGGCATGTCTCCACACGAGCGGATTTTCATACGGAAATATTTCTGCTTGTTACGAGGCATGTCTCCACACGAGCGGATTCGTACAAAAATATTTCTGCTCATTACAAGGCATGTCTCCACACGAGCAGATTCGTACAAAAATATTTCTGCTTGTTACAAGGCATGTCTTCACACGAGCGGATTCGTATGAAAATATTTCTGCTTGTTACAAGGCATGTCTCCACACGAGCAGATTCGTA
>NC_090726.1:45766421-45768921 GCF_036898095.1 Palaemon carinicauda | reverse complement strand
TGTCGTGACCAAAATTTTGAACATTTTTCAAAATTCTCGTCACGACATGCTACAATGTCACGACGGGTTTACGAACACTTCACGCCAGTTCACGACTCGATTCGTGACAATGCGTGCCACAATTTCGTGCAAGTGTCAGCCTGGCTTAAGTCTCTCTTCATAGTTTATATAGTACAGATCTATTTTAACATTGTTACTGGTTTTAGAATCTTTTATACTGATTATTCAATACTTCTCTTGAAGTTTATTCATTTCCCTTCCTTACGCACGTATCTCGGCTTGAAATACAGGAGAATAGTCATTCATTGTCCAATTATTTTTTTACATTATTCATTATTTAACTTGAGAATAAACATCTCGAATTATTATTACAATTCGTAAGTGCTTAATTAGCCGTTTGGTGAGATGCTTACTATCTCCACTATTTCTTTCCGGTCACGCTCAGCGTCATTGCCCTACGTATAACTACTCGGTCTCTTCCCGTCCTTCTAGTAGGGGTAGAGTGAGTAATCCTATTCTGAAGTGGGGAGTACCCCCTAGAGGTACACTCGGAAGCCACAATGTACTACAAATTGCCGAAACTGCCGTGTTGTAGTTAAAAAAGGGGGATGGATGGAAAGGCTTGATTCTGTGCGTTAGTATCTATGTCTTAACTATATAGCCGTATTTTTTGACGGGTCGCATACTCTGGTATCATATATTACTCGACGTTATTAATTTGGATATTTATGGTGAATATTATTATTTATAATTATTATTATTATATATTATTATTATTATTTTAAGCTAAGCTACAATTTTTGTTGGAAATCCAAGATGCTAAAAGCCCAAGGGCTCCCAACGATGAAAAATACCCAATGAGGAAAGGAAATAATGAAAATAAACTACAAAAGAAGGTAATGAACAGTCAAAATAAAGCACTTCGAAGACTTGCAAAAAAAAAAAAAAGAGAGAGAGAGAGAGGAGGAGGAGGAGCAAAGGACATCTCAAGCAAGCAAGCGGCAGATGAGTTTGCTGACGCCATGCCTGCTACGGGGTCCTCTGAATGTGCACACACGGAATCCGAACTGGGATCCCTTGAGGTCCTGTGGCCGGGCGGCCTCCAAAATCTCGCTGCACAGGATTGCCATGGTGGACTTTTTTTCAGGCCAAATAATCCCAAATTTGGCCTTTTAAAAAAATGAGTTGATCTTAAGTAATATCATGAAAAAATAGGGCTTTAGATATTATATTTTTGGCCTTTTTGTAATAATGGATTGGCCTTTTAAAGCTGCTGTTTGATTATAAGTTGGCCTTTTCTCATATAGAAAACCTGGCAACCCTGAGGTAGCACCCCCCCCCCCTCTCTCTTGTTCGGGGGAGCCAGGGTTGCCAAGTTGGCCTTTTTCGGGCCAAAAAATCCAAATTTGTCCTTTTTTCGTGCTAGATACCTAAATTAGGCCTTTTTTGAAATTGGTTAGACTTAAATGCTATATTTTCGGCCTTTTTCTACTATTAGGTTGGCCTTTTAAAGCTGCAGTTGCTTATAAGTTGGCCTTTTCTCATATAGAAAACCTGGCAGACCTGAGCTCGCACCCCCACCCCCCCACCCCCCTCTCTTGTTCTGGGAGCTGTGCTGTGTTTGTTCGACTCATAATAGATGATGACTCTTCACGATTCCTCGACTGAATAAGCCGAGTGACTTGACAATTCGTCATTGAAAAGACGTCCTCAAAGAGAGAGAGAGAGAGGTGTTCCTCTTCGAAGCTTATGCCTGCCGAGGGCATATTATCGCACTCTGTGTAGCCGTGGCCCTTGGGGGGTTTATACCCAAAAGAGCCTTCGACGGTCATCTTCGTGTTTGGAACCTTGAATGGCAGAGGTTCTTGCTTTTCCAACTAGGGTTGTAGCTTTGCAAATAATAATGATAATAATAATAATGATAATGATGATAATAATAATTAATAATAATAATAATTAATGATAATAGTAATTAATTATAATTATTAATAATGATTAATAATGATAATGATTAATAATAATAATAATAATTAATAAATAATGATAATAGTAATTAATAAATAATAATAATAATGATAATAATAATAATGATAATAATAATAATGATAATAATAATAATAATAATAATAATAATATTAATAATAATAATAATAGTAAGGGTCATCTTCGTTTTTGAAACCTTGAATGGCAGAGGTTCTTTTCAAGTATTCCACCTTCCAGTCTCATCAATTCTATTCTATTTTCTTAGATCTGATAATCAATCGGAAGTTGATTTATATCCCAATCAGTAGAATCAGTAGAACTTCAAAAGTTCAAAGTTGCAGCAAATGTTTTTATCACCTTCTATTCTCATCAATTCTATTCTATTTTCTTAGATCGGATAACCAGTCGTAGCTAAAGAGTCTCTTATACCCTTACCAACAGGAAAGTAGCCACTGAATAATTACAGTGCTGTAGTTAACCCCTTGAGAGAAGAAAAATTGTTTGCAGAATCTGTAAA
>NC_090726.1:45753921-45758921 GCF_036898095.1 Palaemon carinicauda | reverse complement strand
ATGAATTAAAATGCAGCTGACAGTATAGTTACTTCTACCTGGTGGTTCAAAAATGTCAAGACTTATGGATGAATTAAAATGCATTTGATGAATGATGTGAGAAATTGATATGCCATATGGGGACTAAATATCGAAGATAGTTACGGTATACTGAAGAGATCGTATATTTGCATGCGAAAACATTTTGATAATTCCTTTATTCATATCACCTCCACAGTCTAGAGCACGGTTTTCCTTTCTAGTAGATTAACCAGATTATCTATCTATTTATCTGTATCTATCTATCCCTATCTATCTATCTATCTCCTGTCTCCCCCTTGCCTCTTCAACAATAAAGTGTTAATTCATTTGTTCATATTTTTTCCAAATTCTAGAACAGTGTTTTCCCGTGTCGCTAGTAGATGAACCAGATTCTCCATCTATCTATCTATCCATCTAGGTGCCCTGTCCTCGACGCGGGCCGTCGATTGCCTTCACCTGGTCCTGTCTCTAGCTCTCTGTCTAAATTGTCCAGCTGTTACATTCTCATTTACATCCTCCAGTAAGCTGTCCAGAAACATTTTCCTTTGCCGGCCTCTTGCTCATCTCCCCTTTCATCTTATATGTCCCAGAAATTCTATCTATCTATCTATCTATCTATCCATCTTTACATCCTACGGTAAGCTGTCCAGAAACTTTTTCCTTTGCTGGCCTCTTGCTCATCTCTTCTCTTATCTTTTATGTCCCAGAAATTCTATCTATCTCTATTCCTTCCTCTCTGGCCCTCTCAACAATATAGAGAATTGAACGCATATGTCCCAGAAATTCTATCTATCTATCTCTATTCCTTCCTCTCTGGCCCTCTCAACAATTTAAAGAATTGAACGCATTCCCACCATGGTTAAATTGAACGCATTTACATCATGATTAAATTGAACGAATTCCCATCATGATTAAATTGAACGCATTCCCACCATGTTTAAATTGAACGCATTCCCACCATGGTTAAATTGAACGCATTTCCATCATGATTAAATTGAACGCATTCCCATCATGATTAAATTGAACGCATTTCCATCATGATTAAATTGAACGCATTCCCATCATGATTAAATTGAACGCATTTCCATCATGATTAAATTGAACGCATTTCCATCATGATTAAATTGAACGCATTTCCATCATGATTAAATTGAACGCATTCCCATCATGATTAAATTGAACGCATTCCCATCATGATTAAATTGGACGCATTCCCATCACGATTAAATTGAACGCATTTCCATAACGCATTCCCATCACTGTTAAATTGAACGCATTCCCATCACGATTAAATTGAACGCATTCCCATCATGATTAAATTGAACGCATTCCCATCATGATTGAATTGAACGCATTCCCATCATGATTAAATTGAACGCATTTCCATCATGATTAAATTGAACGCATTCCCATCATGATTAAATTGAACGCATTTCCATAACGCATTCCCATCACTGTTAAATTGAACGCATTCCCATCACGATTAAATTGAACGCATTTCCATCATGATTAAATTGAACGCATTCCCATCACGATTAAATTGAACGCATTTCCATCATGATTAAATTGAACGCATTTCCATCATGATTAAATTGAACGCATTCCCATCACGATTAAATTGAACGCATTCCCATCATGATTAAATTGAACGCATTTCCATCATGATTAAATTGAACGCATTTCCATCATGATTAAATTGAACGCATTCCCATCATGATTGAATTGAACGCATTTCCATCATGATTAAATTGAACGCATTCCCATCATGATTAAATTGAACGCATTTCCATAACGCATTCCCATCACTGTTAAATTGAACGCATTCCCATCACGATTAAATTGAACGCATTTCCATCATGATTAAATTGAACGCATTTCCATCATGATTAAATTGAACGCATTCCCATCACGATTAAATTGAACGCATTTCCATCATGATTAAATTGAACGTATTTCCATCATGATTAAATTGAACGCATTCCCATCACGATTAAATTGAACGCATTCCCATCATGATTAAATTGAACGCATTTCCATCATGATTAAATTGAACGCATTCCCATCATGATTAAATTGAACGCATTTCCATCATGATTAAATTGAACGCATTCCCATCACGATTAAATTGAACGCATTCCCATCATGATTAAATTGAACGCATTCCCATCATGATTAAATTGAACGCATTTCCATCATGATTAAATTGAACACATTCCCATCATGATTAAATTGAACGCATTTCCATAACGCATTCCCATCACTGTTAAATTGAACGCATTCCCATCACGATTAAATTGAACGCATTTCCATCATGATTAAATTGAACGCATTTCCATCATGATTAAATTGAACGCATTTCCATCATGATTAAATTGAACGCATTCCCATCACGATTAAATTGAACGCATTCCCATCACGATTAAATTGAACGCATTTCCATCATGATTAAATTGAACGCATTTCCATCATGATTAAATTGAACGCATTTCCATCATGATTAAATTGAACGCATTTCCATCATGATTAAATTGAACGCATTTCCATCACGATTAAATTGAACGCATTCCCATCACGATTAAATTGAACGCATTTCCATCATGATTAAATTGAACGCATTTCCATCATGATTAAATTGAACGCATTCCCATCACGATTAAATTGAACGCATTCCCATCATGATTAAATTGAACGCATTTCCATCATGATTAAATTGAACGCATTTCCATCATGATTAAATTGAACGCATTCCCATCACGATTAAATTGAACGCATTTCCATCATGATTAAATTGAACGCATTTCCATCATGATTAAA
Source organism: Palaemon carinicauda (assembly GCF_036898095.1). Lineage (NCBI taxonomy): Eukaryota > Metazoa > Arthropoda > Malacostraca > Decapoda > Palaemonidae > Palaemon > Palaemon carinicauda. The sequence goes on along the minus strand of NC_090726.1, from coordinate 45,756,086 downwards.
TTGAACGCATTTCCATCATGATTAAATTGAACGCATTCCCATCATGATTAAATTGAACGCATTCCCATCACTGTTAAATTGAACGCATTCCCATCACTGTTAAATTGAACGCATTCCCATCATGATTAAATTGAACGCATTCCCATCATGATTGAATTGAACGCATTCCCATCATGATTAAATTGAACGCATTTCCATCATGATTAAATTGAACGCATTCCCATCATGATTAAATTGAACGCATTTCCATAACGCATTCCCATCACTGTTAAATTGAACGCATTCCCATCACGATTAAATTGAACGCATTTCCATCATGATTAAATTGAACGCATTTCCATCATGATTAAATTGAACGCATTCCCATCACGATTAAATTGAACGCATTTCCATCATGATTAAATTGAACGCATTTCCATCATGATTAAATTGAACGCATTCCCATCACGATTAAATTGAACGCATTCCCATCATGATTAAATTGAACGCATTTCCATCATGATTAAATTGAACGCATTTCCATCATGATTAAATTGAACGCATTCCCATCATGATTGAATTGAACGCATTTCCATCATGATTAAATTGAACGCATTCCCATCATGATTAAATTGAACGCATTTCCATAACGCATTCCCATCACTGTTAAATTGAACGCATTCCCATCACGATTAAATTGAACGCATTTCCATCATGATTAAATTGAACGCATTTCCATCATGATTAAATTGAACGCATTCCCATCACGATTAAATTGAACGCATTTCCATCATGATTAAATTGAACGCATTTCCATCATGATTAAATTGAACGCATTCCCATCACGATTAAATTGAACGCATTCCCATCATGATTAAATTGAACGCATTTCCATCATGATTAAATTGAACGCATTCCCATCATGATTAAATTGAACGCATTCCCATCATGATTAAATTGAACGCATTCCCATCATGATTGAATTGAACGCATTCCCATCATGATTAAATTGAACGCATTTCCATCATGATTAAATTGAACGCATTCCCATCATGATTAAATTGAACGCATTTCCATAACGCATTCCCATCACTGTTAAATTGAACGCATTCCCATCACGATTAAATTGAACGCATTTCCATCATGATTAAATTGAACGCATTTCCATCATGATTAAATTGAACGCATTTCCATCATGATTAAATTGAACGCATTCCCATCACGATTAAATTGAACGCATTCCCATCACGATTAAATTGAACGCATTTCCATCATGATTAAATTGAACGCATTTCCATCATGATTAAATTGAACGCATTTCCATCATGATTAAATTGAACGCATTTCCATCATGATTAAATTGAACGCATTTCCATCACGATTAAATTGAACGCATTCCCATCACGATTAAATTGAACGCATTTCCATCATGATTAAATTGAACGCATTTCCATCATGATTAAAATTGAACGCATTCCCATCACGATTAAATTGAACGCATTCCCATCATGATTAAATTGAACGCATTCCCATCATGATTAAATTGAACGCATTTCCATCACGATTAAATTGAACGCATTCCCATCATGATTAAATTGAACGCATTTCCATCATGATTAAATTGAACGCATTTCCATCATGATTTAAATTGAACGCATTTCCATCATGATTAAATTGAACGCATTCCCATCATGATTAAATTGAACGCATTCCCATCACTGTTAAATTGAACGCATTCCCATCACGATTAAATTGAACGCATTCCCATCATGATTAAATTGAACGCATTCCCATCATGATTGAATTGAACGCATTCCCATCATGATTAAATTGAACGCATTTCCATCATGATTAAATTGAACGCATTCCCATCATGATTAAATTGAACGCATTTCCATAACGCATTCCCATCACTGTTAAATTGAACGCATTCCCATCACGATTAAATTGAACGCATTTCCATCATGATTAAATTGAACGCATTTCCATCATGATTAAATTGAACGCATTCCCATCACGATTAAATTGAACGCATTTCCATCATGATTAAATTGAACGCATTTCCATCATGATTAAATTGAACGCATTCCCATCACGATTAAATTGAACGCATTCCCATCATGATTAAATTGAACGCATTTCCATCATGATTAAATTGAACGCATTTCCATCATGATTAAATTGAA
>NC_090726.1:45746421-45751421 GCF_036898095.1 Palaemon carinicauda | reverse complement strand
TTTTTGCATTGTGGATGAACACCCTGTGCATAAAACTTCCATGACATTAGTTGCTTCCTACGCGTATCCAGTAGTTTGAGCAGCTTATATTCTATGGCATTAGTAAGGTTCCAAGTTTCTGATGCATAGATTGATACTGGTAGGACCATATAATTAATTTTTTTTTTTTGAGAAAGTGGCATTTTACTTTTCGTATTTTTTTTGAGAAAGTGGCATTTTACTTTTCATATATATATATATATATATATATATATATATATATATATATATATATATATATATATATATATATATTTTTGAGAAAGTGGCATTTTAATTTTCATATATATATATATATATATATATATATATATATATATATATATATATTTATTTATTTATATTTTTTTTTATTTTTATTTTTTTTTTTTTGGAGGAAGTGACATTTTAATTTCCACAATCTCACTTTATTTCTAAAGGCTCTCCATCCCATGGTTATCCTCTCCTTAATATCAGGCTCGCGTCCTGGGGGAAACACTTACTGTCTATCCTAAGTACGCATATTCATTAACGATCTCTATAAAGGTTCGTCCGTAACTCTTATTTGCCTCTCAGCATTATCTTAGTTTTACTCATATTCATTTTCAGCCCTACAGTTCTTTCGTTACACAAATCATATCTTGTGTAATTCTTCCCACGAATCTCTAAATACAAGTATGTCATCAGCAAATCTCAAGTCGTGAAGGTATTCCTACATTTTCCCAATCTAATTTTTTAAAAACTTCTTTTAGTTTTACTCATATTCATTTTCAGTCCTACAGTTCTTTCGCAACATAAATCATATCTTTTGTAATTCCTCCCACGAATCTCTAAATACAACTATGTCATCAGCAAATCTTAATTCGTGAAGGTATTCCTACATTTTCCCAATCTAATTTTTTTTAAACTTCTTCTAGTGAGGCTGTGAATAAATTAAAGAGATATTTGTACCGTTTCTGCTTTGCGGGGGAGATGAACACGCAGCGGGATGCTCGGTGGCCAAAATGACATGTTCCGCTGAGAACTGTTTGCTTTTAGTAATACATTTTAAAAGAAAATGTTCGAAGTGCGTTGCTACCTCTTACTGTTTTTAACTTGATCTTGAGTAAGGTCATAACCATTATTTATTTATTTATTTATTTTTTTTTTTTTTTGGTAGTGATGCAAATATATTTCTGTGCTCTAATCTCTCTGTCTTTAAATGGGAAAAATAATTAAATGATTCTTCAGTGGAGTATTACGGTACGTATATTTAAATGAAGTTTAACATGTAAAGTGCTTAGTATCTTTAAAAACAGGTTAGGATTTCTTTCGGTAACATAAAAATCATATTATTATTATTATTATTATTATTATTATTATTATTATTATTATTATTATTATTATTATTATTATTAGCCAAGCTACAAACCTAGTTGGAAAAGCAAGATGCTACAAGTCCAAGGTCTCCAACAGGGAAAAATAGCCCAGTGAGGAAAGGAAATAAGGAAATAAATAAATGATGAGAACAAATTAACAATGTAAATTATTTCCCCTATATTATAAGATAACAAGCATATGGCTATTTATGTTGATGTATATACATTATGTATATATATATATATATATATATATATATATATATATATATATATATATATATATATATATAATATACAGTATATATATTGTATATATATATATATGTATATATATATATATATATATATATATATATATATATATGTGTGTGTATATATATATATATATATATATATATGTGTGTATATATATATATCTATATATATGTATATATATATATATATATATATATATATATATATATATATATATATATATATGTGTGTGTGTGTATATGTATATATATATATATATATATATATATATATATATATATATATATATATATATATATTTCTGGGTAGAGGGGAGAGGGAGTAGCCATACTCTGGTAAAAGGAGTGGGTGCATGTGTGTGTCCATAACTAAATAATTAGCCGTCATTATTGACGGATCGCGTAAACTAGTGATCATATAATTTCTTTTATTCAAATTTATTCTCTAGGGGAAGTTACAAGCAGAACGTGAAGTTGTTGAAAATTAATCTGAAAAATACACTCGGTATGAAATGTTATATGTAAAAGTTGTAATGTTTATACGTAAAATGCATTTTTTTAATCATACGTAAAATACATTTTGTAATCATACGTGGGTCCTTTTATTGTTTATATATGACATCTGTTTTTGACGCTGTTACTGTTTTAGAATGGTACATTGTTAATTTGTTCCCATTATTTATTTATTTCCTTATTTCCTTTCCTCACTGGGCTATTTTTCCCTGTTGGAGCCCTTGGGCTTATATCATCTTGCTTTTCCTACTAGGGTTGTAGCTTGGCTTGTAATAATAATAATCATAATATGAGATGATGTCAATAAATACATAGGAAAATTGTTTATTAACTTTAGTAAACAGTGAAGTGTTGTGGTGACCTGTTGGTAACGTCCTTGCTTGGTGATCGCCAGACTGGGGTTCAAGTCCCCGCCCCAACTCGTTAGTTACTTTGGTTGCTGAAACTTCACCATCCTTGTGAGATAAAGAGGGGGCGGGGGGTGGGGAGCTTGGGGAGCCTATCTCAGCAGCCATTGCCTGGCTCTTCCTGGTCCTAGCTTGGGTGTAGAGGTGCTTGATGTTTAATCATATATCTATCTATCTATCTAGCTGTCTATATATATATATATATATATATATATATATATATATATATATATATATATATATATGGTCAGTCTCTGGGGTATTGTCCTGCTTGCCTCTGCCATCGATAAAATCTAATCATTGTATCTAATATGTTTGCAGTGTAAAACAACATAATTGAACGATGCCGAAAGAGAGAGAGAGAGAGAGAGAGAGAGAGAGAGAGAGAGAGAGAGAGAGAGAGAGAGAGAGAGAGAGAGAGCAAGGAGTAATAATGCAACTTAGTGTGATATCTGGTATTAATTTGCTGGCTGAGAAGTATAAACAGTTCTATTGTTCCTAAATGTCGTTGCTCTGTAAGACAAGGTTGACTTGCCTCTTAAATTGGTGTCTAATTAAGATAGATGGTTTTAGTTATTTGTCTTGTTGGTGGGATTCCTGCTGCCGAGTTTCATCTGTTTTGACGTTGTTACTGTTTTTAGAATGATTTATTGTTAATTTATTCTCGTCATTTATTTATTATCTTTCCTCACTGGGCTATTTTTCCCTTATTGGAGCCCTTGGGCTTATAGCATCTTGCTTTTCCAACTAGGGTTTTAGCTTGGCTAGTAAGAAGAAGAAGAAGAAGAAGAAGCCGCCCTTGGGCTTATAGCATCTTGCTTTTCCAACTAGGGTTGTAGCTTGGCTAGTAAGAAGAAGAAGAAGAAGAAGAAGTAGTAGTAGTAGTAGTAGTAGTAGTAGTTTGTTTGTATTTTTACACAAAAACTACTGTACCTATTTTGACCAAACTTGGTAGGCATTTTGGTTATGACCAAAGGATCAGTCTGTAATTGTTTCGTTTCTTTGATTTTGCAAAGTATGCAGTCATCCCTGTTTTGTTTGTTTGTTTGTGAGCATCTTTACATAAAAACTACTGTACCTATTTTGACCAAACTTGGTAGGCATGTTGGTTATGACCAAAGGGTCATTCTGTAATTGTTTAGTTTCTTTGATTTTGCAAAGTATGCATTCATCCCTGTTCTGTTTGTTTGTTTGTTTGTATCTTTACACAAAAACTACTGTACCTATTTGGACCAAACTTGGTAGGCATGTTGGTTATGACCAAAGGAGCAATCTGTAATTGTTCAGTTTCTTTGATTTTCTTCGCTGAAATCGAAGATTTTGCGAAGTTTTTATGCACCCGTTCTCTTTCTTAGTTTGTTTGTTTGTGAAAAACACACAAACTACTGAATCGATTGCGACCAAACTTTGTAGTCATGTTGGGTATGACCCAGGTTTGGATCTGTAACATTTCCGGTAAAGTACATCGAAGTACAAGTACGCAGCAGTACTTTGAAAATAATCGGAATGTTAAGTAAATGGTAAGTATTTGGTTAATTTATTTTTTGTTAGTGAACAACATTACGCAAAAACTACTGAATCGATTTGAACTAAACTTCGTTGACAGGTGAGGTATGATACAATGGCAAAACCATTACATTTTGAAGAACGTACATCGAAGTACAAGTACACATTTAGTAGAGTTAATAGCCAGGCCTTCTCCATCATGAGGCTCAATACTACACAGTATTCTAGAAGTTTTATTCCAGCTGTTACCAAGTTGTGGAATGATCTTCCTAATCGGGTAGTTGAATCAGTAGAACTTCAAAAGTTCAAAGTTGGAGCAAATGTTTTTATGTTGACCAGGCTGACATAAGTCTTTTTATAGTTTATATATGACATATCTGTTTTGACGCTGTTACTGTCCTTATATAGGACATATCTGTTTTGACGCTGTTACTGTCCTTAGAATGATATATTGTTAATTTATTATCATCATTTATTTATTTCCTTATTTCCTTTCCTCACTGGGCTATTTTTCCCTGTTGGACCCCTTGGGCGTATAGCATCTTGCTTTTCCAACTTGGGTTGTAGCTTGGCTAATAATAATGATAATAATAATAATAATAATAATAATGTCTTTTTATAGTTTATGACATATCTGTTATGACGTTGTTACTGTTTTTTAGAATGATTTATTATTAATTTGTTCTCATCATTAATTTATTTCCTTATTTCCTTTCCTCACTGGGCTATTTTTCCCTGTGGGAGCCCTTGGGCTTATAGCATCTTGCTTTTCCAACGAGGGTTGTAGTTTGGCTAATAATGATAATAATAGTAATAATAATAATAATAATAATAATAATAGTGGCATGCACCACTGCGTGAACTATAGTGTTTGGCATGGCGAAGGTATGCTCTCTACTCGGTGTCCTTCTGGTTTACCTCTTGGACCCCAGTATTTTGTA
>NC_090726.1:45721421-45743921 GCF_036898095.1 Palaemon carinicauda | reverse complement strand
TATATATATATATATATATATATATATATATATATATCTTTCCTCACACTGAGCGGTATTGTCAAACGTAGAACTACTCGGACTCTCCTTGTCTCCCTTCGGTAGGGGAATTATGGAGTAGTCATACCCTGGTGAGCGTTGGTACCCCGAGAGGTACACTTGAAAACCACACACTCACACAAATTACCGAACCAGCGGTTTGTAGTTAGGAAAGGGGCACGGATGGGAAGAGTTATCTATCTAAATATTCGGCTGTGATTTTTGACGGGTCGCGTACAGTAGCAATATTATGAACATCAATGCTGTCAGTGATAGTGGAAGAATAAGCTATGTCTTGACTTAATAAATAAATGATAATAATGGAAGAATAAGCTATGTCCTGACTTTAAAAATAAATAAATAAATAAAAATAGTGGAAGAATAAGCTATGTCTTGACTTAATAAATAAATAATAATAATGGAAGAATAAGCTATGTCCTGACTTTAAAAATAAATAAATAAATAAAAATAGTGGAAGAATAAGCTATGTCTTGACTTAATAAATAAATAATAATAATGGAAGAATAAGCTATGTCCTGACTTTAAAAATAAATAAATAAATAAAAATAGTGGAAGAATAAGCTATGTCTTGACTTAATAAATAAATGATAATAATGGAAGAATAAGCTATGTCCTGACTTTAAAAATAAATAAATAAATAAAAATAGTGGAAGAATAAGCTATGTCTTGACTTAATAAATAAATAATAATAATGGAAGAATAAGCTATGTCTTGACTTTAAAAATATAAATAAATAAAAATAGTGGAAGAATAAGCTATTTCTTGACTTGAAAAAAAAAAAAAAAAACCGGGGCAGCCATATGATAATTTTCAAATATTGACAATTAATTGTGACATTTTAAAGGTGATCTTGATGAAATCCTTATGGAATGATAGCCTTTCGTTTTTTTCCAATGCTATTTATACCTTTTGCTGCTTCTTCTCTTTTATTATTATTATTATTATTATTATTATTATTATTATTATTATTAGCCAAACTACAACCCTTGTTGGAAAAGCAAGATGCTATAAGCCCAATGGCTCCAACAGGGAAAAATAGCCTAGTGAGGAAAGGAAATAAGGAAATAAATAAATGATGAGAATAAATTAACAATATATCATTCTAAAAACAGTAACAGCGTCAAAACAGATATGACCTATATAAACTATTAACAACGTCAAAAACAGATATGTCCTATATAAACTATAAAAAGACTCATGTCAGCCTGGTCAACATAAAAACATTTGCTCCAACTTTGAACTTTTGAAGTTCTACTGATTCAACTACCCGATTAGGAAGATCCTTCCACAACTTGGTCACAGCTGGAATAAAATTTCTAGAATACTGTGTAGTATTGAGCCTCATGATGGAGAAGGCCTGGCTATTAGAATGATCTTGCTGTTCAACCTCTTGATTCTTACTTCATACTGCAAAATCGGTGGAACTTCAAAAGTTCATACTTGCAGCGAATGTGTTTTTTTATGTTGAACAGACTGACATAAGTCTCTTTTTATAGTTTACATATGAAAGATTTATTTTACTGTTGCTACTGTTCTTTTAAGTGTTTTATTTTAATTGTTCATTCCTTTATTTTAGTTTATTTAATCCATCATTGCCTTTCCTCACTGTGGCCATTTTTCTCTGTGGGACCCTTGGGCTTATGGCATCATACTTTTCCAACTAGGTTATAGCTTACCTTGCGATAATAATAATAATAATAATAGTCAGGGCCAACCCTACTAGATTGGTTTGCTATGAGTGACTGGACGAAAATAATAATAATAATAGTCAGGGCCAACCCTACTAGGTTGGTTTGCTATGAGTGACTGGACGAAAATAATAATAATAATAGTCAGAGCCAACCATACTAGGTTGGTTTGCTATGAGTGACTGGACGAAAATAATAATAATAATAGTCAGGGCCAACCCTACTAGGTTGGTTTGCTATGAGTGACTGGACGAAAATAACGCAACATCACCAACCCAATAATAATGATAATAATAATAATAATAATAATAATAATAATAATAAATGCCGTTTTCCCTCTGATCCCACAAACCCGACAGCTCAAATTCGTAAATCCGTTTGTAATATTTTTGTGTCTGGCAATGTCAATGCTTTTACTTTTGAAGAGAATTAATGTAATTCAATTACTTGTTTTTCTCTTGGAATAAACAATCGGTCATTAATTCTTTTTTATATTAAAATGTAATTTTTATGCACATTCGGTCTTTAATTTTTTTTTATTGCAATGTAATTTCTATGTACATTCGGTCATTAATTCTTTTTTTATATTGCAATGTAATTGTTATGTACATTCGGTCATTAATTCTTTTTTTATATTGCATTGTAATTTTTATGTACATTCGGTCATTAATTCTTTTTTTATATTGCAATGTAATTTTTATGTACATTCGGTCATTAATTCTTTTTTATATTGCAATGTAATTTTTATGTACATTCGGTCATTAATTCTTTTTTATATTGCAATGTAATTTTTACGTACATTTGGTAATTAATTCTTTGTTATATTACAATATAATTTTATGTAGATTCAGTCATTAATTCTTTTTTTATATTGCAATATAATTTTTATGTACATTAGTGTATCTTACTTAAGACCTAGTGGGTGTTTGTATTAGACATTTGCTATCATATTTATTTATTTTGATGTTACTTTTATTGAAATGTTTTATTTTTCCTTGTTTCCTTTCCTCACTGGGCTATTTTCCCTGTTGGAGCTCTGGGCTTATAGCATGTTGCTTTTCCAACTTGGGTCGTTGCTCACCAAGTAGCAAGTACTACTACTACTACTACTACTACTACTACTACTACTACTAATAATAATAATAATAATAATAATAATAATAATAATAATAATAATAATAATAATTAAGTTTATTATTATTTATTATTAATGTCAGCTTTCTCTTCTGTAGAAAATATCCCTCAAGGTTAAATCCCCTTTGGGTATGCATATACTTAAATACTAACAATAACAGTAAAGTTAAAAAAAAAATGGTTTCTGTTCCCATGCGAGGATAGCCTATGTAACTTCATCAGCATTGAGGTCTACGTGAGTTAGGTCTTGGCAAACATCGTTCGTTCTCCTGTGGGCGGCAGAGAGAGAGAGAGAGAGAGAGAGAGAGAGAGAGAGAGAGAGAAACTGCCCGATCATTGTGCAAATATCCGAAGGCGAGGAACCCTGCGTCCACTTCCATATGATCGGCTGTGAAATTCTCAAAGAGTTGTTTTTCCATCGGTGGAAGGTTGGAAAGGAGTTTTCGTCTCGTTTATGATTGTTTCATTGGTTGGTTGATTTATAGTTCTTCTTGTTTGGCTAATTTGAATTTTCGTATTCAAGAGTCTTTTGAATTGTCGTGCAAGAGCTGGTGTTTCCGACACATTTGTGTATATGTATGTGCGTAAAAGTGTGTATATATTTACATATGCATATATATGTATAAATATGTATGTGTATATATGTATTTTGTATGTATATATTATAAATATATATATATATATATATATATATATATATATATATATATATATATATATATATATATATATATATATATATACATATATATATACAGTATATATTTATTTATTTATTTATAATATATATATGCATAAATATAAATATTTATAATATATATGTACATCTATATTTATACATATATATATATATATATATATATATATATATATATATATATATTTATAATATACTGTATATATGTGTATATATGAATATATATATATATGTGTGTGTATATATATATGTATATATATGTATGTATATATATATATATATATATATATATATATATATATATATATTCTGTGTTGTGTATACATTTTTATTGTATTTTTTTTTTACATTTAGAACGTTTTGCATAAAGAAACACGAATTATCTAAAACATTAAATTTTCAGAACATGTTATAGAAAGAGCTGTAATTAAATCTGAAAATTAGTTAAATAATAACGATTAATTACATTTGGATAGTATTCGTAATTACAGTTATCGTTTAAGAACATGTAAGCAAGACGAGTTCCTTAATCTATAGGCAATTTTTTTTTTTGCGTGGCAGATTTGCACCGACTCGCAGCGGTGCCCTTTTAATTCGGAAATGTTTCCTGATCGCTGATTGGTTGGATAAGATAATTCTAACCAATCAGTGATCAGGAAACTTTTATGAGCTAAAAGGGCACCGCTGCGACTCGGTGCCAATGCGTCTCATTAAAAGAAATTGACTATAGGGTGAAGGGTAAAATTATTGGCCAGTTTAACATTAAACATTATAATAATTTGGATCAGATATGAAGCAGAGAAATCATAATCTCTAGGGATCAGTTTGAAGAGACCTAGAGATCATAATCTTTTAAGAAGAAGGACACTGCAAAATCAAGCCATTGTTCTCTAGTCTTGGGTAGTGCCATAGCCTCTGTACCATGGTTTTCCACTGTCTTGGATTAAAGTAACCACTGAACAACTATAGTGCAGTAGTTAACCCCTTGAGCGAAGAAGAATTGTTTGGGTATCTCAGTGTTGTCAGGTGTATGAGGACAGAGGAGAATGTGGAAAGAAGAGACCACACTATTCAGTGTATGTGTAGGCAAAGGAAAAATGAGCCGTAACCAGAGATGGGGGAACTAATTTAGTACTGTCTGGCCAGTGAGGAAAAAACCAAGAGTATAAAAAACTACAAGAAAAGTGATGAACAATTAAAACAAAGTAACATCGCTAAGATAGATATTTCACATATAAACTATAAAAGCTACAAAAAGAAATGTAGTTAGCCTTTTCAGCATAAAAAAAACATTCTCTGCAAGTTTTTACTGCAGATGCTCAATTAAAAACCCCAGAAGGGATTAAAAGCTGTTCAAGGAGTCCTCCTTTGTTCAGTGAGAAGAGACCTCCTGTTACGTTATTGTAGCCCACCATGATATTCCAGAGTTGAATTTCTCAGTCTCCTGTACTGGCTACCGTCTCGAACCTCGATAACAGAGGGTATTTTATTGGCCGTAACCACAAAGCACAAGGAAAACTCAACTCAGAATAGGAATTAAAACTTGGATGTCTTTTAAAATCGTGTGATGGGAAGTCCAGTGAGTAAAGAACACTAGGAAAACTCGTTCAAGTAAACCCCCATTGATTTTTTAAGTTTGTTTAGCTCGCAAGGGACATTTGAGTAAGCAGTCAAGGTCAGTAAGTTGAAGGCTGAAGGATTATGCTTTACACAAACAAATGTTGCAATGCTAAGAATATTAATCTTATGGCATTATGAGTAGAAAGACTTATTTATACAGTATATTGGATCAAATCTTAAGCTGTTTTAGTTTTAGTAGATAGGAACTTAAGATTTTCGTTTTTAGTTTTTACAATCTCTTTGCAGAGAGATATAAATCTCTTGGGTATTCTGTGTAAAATGTCGAGTCAGCATGCTGACGGCCAATATTCTTTCCCTCTTCTCTTTTTCTGTCTTGCTTTCAGACATGTTTTAGCTCACAGTGCACATCAATATTGAATTACCTACCTAGCCCCGGCGCTGGGTCACATGCCCCAAATATATAAATTTTAGAGTAATCCATTTGAAAAAAATAGTACATTTTTGATGGAATTTAATTTAGTTGTCCTATCTTCGCAAGGACTTGATTACGGAAAATTTGTATAGCGAGTTGTTTTTGGCAGTACCGTTGCTTTAGTTTGGTTTGAACAAGTACTCTTAGTAGAACTTAACTTTAACAGGTACTCTTAGTAGGCCGAACTTAACTTTGTCAGGTACTCTTAGTAGGCAGAAGTCAACTTTAATAGGTACTCTTAGTAGACAGAATTCATCGAAGAGTACCCTCTTAGTAGGCAGAACGTAACTTTAACTTTTACTCTTAGTAGGCAGAAGTCTTCTTTAACTGGTACTCTAGTAGGCAGAACTTGACTTTAACTGGTACTCTTAGTAGGCAGAAGTCATCTTAACTGGTACTCTTAGTAGGCAGAAGTCATCTTAACTGGTACTCTTAGTAGGCAGAAGTCATCTTAACTGGTAGTCTTAGTAAGCAGAACTTTACTTTAACTGGTACTCTTAGTAGACAGAACTTAAATTTAACTGGTACTCTTAGTGGGCAGAAGTCATCTTTAACTGGTACTCTCAGTAGGAAGAACTTAACTTTAACAGGTACTCTTAGAATGTCGGACTTTAATAGGAACTCTTAGTAGAGAGAATTTAACTTTTAACTGATACTATCGGTAGGCAGAACTCAACTTTAACAGGAACTTAGAATGCAGAACTTAACTTTAATGGGTACTCTTAGAAGGCAGAATTAAGCTTTAATGGGTACTCTTAGAAGGCAGAACTTAACTTTTATGGGTACTCTTAGAAGGCAGAACTTAACTTTTATGGGTACTCTTAGAAGGCAGAACTTAACTTTAATGGGTACTCTTAGCAGGCAGAACTTAACTTTTATGGGTACTCTTAGAAGGCAGAATTTAACTTTATTGGGTGCTCTTAGAAGGCAGAACTTAACTTCAATGGGTACTCTTAGAAGGCAGAACTTAACTTTAATGGGTATTCTTAGCAGGCAGAACTTAACTTTAATGGGTACTCTTAGAAGGCAGAACTTGAATGGGTACTCTTAGAAAGCAGAACTTCCCAGTTTAACAGGAACTCTTAACTTTAACAGGTACTCTTAGTTGGCAGAACTTAATTTTAACAGGAACTCTTAGTATATAGAACTTAACTTTTAACAGGTACTCTTAGCAGGCACAACTTGATTTTAACAGGTACTCTTAGAAGCCTTAACTTAACTTCGTCAGGTACTCTTAATAAGTAGAACTCAACTATAACAGGAACTCTTAGAATACAGAACGAATTTAACAGGAACTCTTTAAATGCAGAACATATCTTTAACAGTTATTCTTAGTCGGCAGAACTCAACTTCAGACATGCATCCGTCACTTGTAGTGTCGACTATCATTTCATGGCTGGTTTGCGTAAACACAGTCATACATTCGCCATGGAGGTTAAATTTGGCGTTTCGGGAGTCTGGGTTTCTTTCTCATTCCCCTCCAAAGTTGTTGTTATAGCAGCAAATGGATATCTATGGACTGTCTTGGAATTCCCCCCAAATCGTTACATGAATGTCGTCCCGTGTGCTTGCACCATCCTGATTTTAGGGTAATATATAATCTTCTGGAGATCACATGCACTTTTATTTGTGCTTGCTTAAAAAATGACAAAATAGTTTAGGGTAATATAAAGTTTTTGGCTTCTCGAAATCTCATGCACTTCTATTTGTGCTTGCTTAAAAAATGACAAAATAGATTATACGTGTTTAGTTTAGGGTAATATAAAATATTTGGCTTCTGGAAATGTCCTTCAAGCTTATTTGTGCTTGCCTGAAAAAGACAAAATAGAATACATGTGTTTAGAATACTATTTCGTTTCTTGAAATGTGTAGAAACAAGAGCAAAAATTAAACGTTCGTCTGCATAGGTATGACACCCACTTTTTTCGGGTTTGTCCAAGACCGAAAAGCAGAGAGTAGTCTCTCTTTCTATTTCTCAATTATATATATATATATATATATATATATATATATATATATATATATATATATATATATATATATATATATATATATATTTATTATGTGTATATTTGTTTATATGTATATATATATATATATATATATATATATATATATATATATATATATATATATATATTATATTTATGAATATATTTGCTTATATATATATATATGTGTGTGTTTGTATGTGTGTATATATATATATATATATATATATATATATGTATATTTATGTATGTGTATAATTATTATTATTATTATTATTAGTAGTAGTAGTAGTAGTAGTAGTAGTAGTATTACAAGAGATGTAATTAACAATTAGAATAGATTGTCTCAAGAACATTAACAACATTAAAATAAATCTATATAAACTATAAAAACTTAAAAAAAAAGGATGAGAATTAAGAAAATAAGAAAACTCTACCCCAAGACAGCGAAAGGGACATAGACTCAGAAAAAGATAATATTGGGATTGTAGTCTATTATGATATTCTAAGAGAAGGTCGGAGAAAATACGATGTAAGGAAGGCAGCAGGTTGTGTGCAAAAGGTTAGGAAGTGACTCGTTGAGGGAAGACGAGATGGGAAGCTATAGGTAGTAGGTTGCCCAAGGCACCAGCCACCCGTTGAGATACTACCGCTAGAGAGTTATGGGGTCTTTTGAATTGCCAGACAGTACTACATTGGATCCTTCTCTCTGGTTACGGTTAATTTCCCCTTGCCTACACACACACTGAATAGTCTGGCCTATTCTTTACATATTCTCCTGTCCTCATACACCCGACAACACAGATTACCAAATAATTCTTCTTCGCCCAAGGGGTTAACTACTGCACTGTAATTGTTCAGTGGCCACTTTCCTCTTGGTAAGGGCAGAAGAGACTCTTTAGCTATGGTAAGCCGCTCTTCTAGGAGAAGGACACTCCAAAATCAAACCATTGTTCTCTAGTCTTGGGTAGTGCCATAACCTCTGTACCATGGTCTTCCACTGCCTTGGTTTAGAGTTCTCTTGCTTGAGGGTACACTCGAGCACACTCTTTTATATTATTTCTTTTCCTATTGTTTTGTTAAAGTTTTTATAGTTTATATAGGAAATTTTTATTTTAATGTTGTTACTCTTCCTGAAATATTTTACTTTCCTTTTTTCCTTTCCTCACTGAGCTATTTTCTCTGTTGGGGCCTCTGCGCTTATAGCATCCTGCTTTTCCAACTAGGGTTGTAGCTTAGCCAGTAATAATAATGATAATAATAATATAAAGGCAATGTTGAGTTGGAATTTTGATGTAGAATTAGATTAGTAAATCGATGTTGGAAAGATTAAAGCTGTTAAGATGAGTTATTAGCAACATGTAGCTAATCAAGTGAACTTGGTATGTTATGTGTCATAAGCTGTCATCCGCAGTCATTGCCTGGCCCTACCTGGTCCTATTTTGCTTGGGGGCTGATCATACGTACATATGGTCATTTTCACTTACCATTCATGAGTTACCTTTAAACTTTTAAAACCTTTAAAGCTCAAGTAGAGAAATAAGTGAATGGTGTGGAAGTGTAGAGGGTTGATATGCTGCTGGTGAAGCCTATGTGTTATATTATTATTATTATTATTATTATTATTACTAGCCAAGCTACAACCCTAGTTAGAAAAGCAAGATTCTATAAGACCAAGGGCTCCAATAGGGAAAAATAGCCCAGTGAGGAAAGGAAATAAATAAATGATGAGAATAAATTAACAATAAATCATTCTAAAATCAGTAACAACGTCAAAACAGTAGTATGTAAAGAACAAAGTTAATATATATATTTTTTTTAACTGAGCAACAATTCAGTGTTAAACCAGTAAATAAGGTAGTGTCCTTTTTTTTTTTTGGAAGATTTATGTGCAACTTACACCTGCTTCTAATTTGTAGATTAAAAATTATAATATTCTTCATATTCTACTTTGAGCGGAATGGCAATTGTCTTCGAAAAATCTTACTTATCGTAAAGTATTCACGAATAATTTTGATTTTTGAGGAGAGAGATTGAAAGCCTGCATTTTCTCATACTTCTTTGTGAATATTCTTAAGAATATAAATATCGCCATATTCTCTTTCTATTACTATCAGCAGCGCGTTAAAGTCCCTCTTGCTTGAAAGCAGGCATATTATAACGTCTCTGGGTGCAAGCAAATCAAGAATAATTTGGACTAAGTGACGTGTGTAACTGTGACGTCCTCCCTCAGTCATCTCTTAGACTCAAATGGACAGTAGCCTTATGGATCTTGAATAGCAACTCAATACGTATCATTTTAGCTCATTTTCTCTTACGTGGAATGACTTGTCGGTTTTCAAGTTTTCACACGACATAATGATCTCTAATTCGTCTGTCTCTAAGAATTTATTTCCCTTGAGGGGACGATGCTCAGAAGCAAACAGAAAAACAGAAAATGAAAACTTTTAAGAAGGGGAAATCCTCTGAAATTATTTTAAGCCATGTGATTGGCTGCTTTCAGACTCTCGTCCAATAGGAAGAGAGCTCCGGCGTTATGGTGTAGCCTGAGCGTGATTATCTTTGAATTACCCAATGCTAACAAAACACACCTTGTGGTAAGAAAGAAAATCGCTGTTTCATCAGAGTAAACAGGTACCCTCGAGGTCAGTCAGGACTACCTAGATCCATATGATCACGGATGATCCCCTCCTGGAAGTTTAGAGGTTTAAAGGCACCTCATGAATGGCAGAGGCAAGGGACAGTGACTTTGCCCGAGTAGCGTAGCTAGCAGGACAGTGACTTTGCCCTAGCAGCGTAGCTAGCAGGACAGTGACTTTGCCCTAGCAGCGTAGCTAGCAGGACAGTGACTTTGCCCTAGCAGCGTAGCTAGCAGGACAGTGACTTTGCCCTAGCAGCGTAGCTAGCAGGACAGTGACTTTGCCCTAGCAGCGTAGCTAGCAGGACAGTGACTTTGCCCTAGCAGCGTAGCTAGCAGGACAGTGCACTAGAGACTGCACGAAACTCGCTGGTAAGAGACTGATGTCTCGCCAGGTAAATCCTGAACTGCAGATTAGCAGTTAGGTTCCGGGTTCTTTTATGGCCTCTCGTGGCATGGTTGGTATCGACCTGGCCTTTCATTAGAAGGGGCCAGCGTTCGATCCCAAGTATGAGGTAGAAATTTATTTCTATTTGAACACGGTGTTGTGTTGATATTAATCCATATATACACATGATCAGCCTTCTCTCCACCCATGCTAGGATCAGGGAGAGCCAAGCAATGGCTGCTTATGACTCCCCCAAACCCTGCATTCGTAGCTCATAAGGATGGTGAGGTTGCAGGCACTACAGGAAAGTATCGAGTTTGGGTGGGACTCGAACCCCAAGCCAGCAAAATGCCAGGCAGGGACGTTTCCAATAGGCCACCACAACCCTACAAGATGGAGAAGACAGAGTTATACTCGTGTAAAAGTTATTTGGGAGTCTGACCAGGGTCTTTTTCAGAATACTTCGTGTCAAATTCAAAATGCTGTGGACATCTTACCCTCTACACCCTACATATCCTTATAAATTAGGTAGGGTGTAGGTATCCTTATAGGTAGGGTGTAGAATGATAGCTCGTGCACTTAATACTAGAGAAAAAATTCAACTCCCCCCCCCCAACCTCTACTCCTAGATTTTGATGTCTAATGTACAGTATGTTTCGATGTTTAAACTTCCCCTGCAAAATACGGAAATTATATGTGATATTTAGCTTACCATTTTACGTAACTTCGTGTAAAAGCGGTAGCCAGATTGGACTCTCTCTCTCTCTCTCTCTCTCTCTCTCTCTCTCTCTCTCTCTCTCTCTCTCTCTCTCTCTTAAACTTATTTGATCTACAAACTCGACGACTAAGGTACATTTAATAGAGACATTCAAAATTCTCAAAGGAATAGTAAATGTAGATTGCAACAATCTATTCACGCTAAGCACAAATCAGTCCAGAGGTAACGGATAAAAGCAGGAATAGAAAAGATACAACACCACTCAATGTGGTCATTTCCTTGCATACAAAGTGGCAAATGCATGGAATAGGCTTCCAGCGGAGGTAGTAAACAGTAACACGGTAAACGAATTCAAAAATAAGATAGACAAGATCTAAAGAACACTCTAAATGCTTAAACTAAATCGCTCTACCAAAGAGCAAATGGAGTCTCCGCGGAAGGACTAAAAAGTCTTTGAGACATCCAAAATCCATGTAACACACACACTCTCTCTCTCTCTCTCTCTCCTCTCTCTCCTCTCTCTCCTCTCTCTCTCTCTCTCTCTCCTCAAGGTGAAGATGTTATAGTATTCCCAAGAATCTAGCCTCTCTCTCTCTCTCTCTCTCTCTCTCTCTCTCTCTCTCTCTCTCTCTCTCTCTCTCTCCTCTAGGTGAAGATATAGTATTCCCAAGAATCTAGCCTTTTCTCTCTCTCTCTCTCTCTCTCTCTCTCTCCCTCCCCTCAAAGTGAAGATGTTATAGCATTCTCAAGAATCTAGCCTTCTCTCTCTCTCTCTCTCTTCTCTCTCTCTCTCTCTCTCCTCAAGGTGAAGATGTTATAGTATTCCCAAGAATCTAGCCTTCTCTCTTTCTCTCTCTCTCTCTCTCTCTCTCTCTCTCTCTCTCTCTCTCTCTCTCTCTCTCTCTCTAGGTGAAGATGTTATAGTATTCCAAGAATCTAGCCTTCTCTCTCTCTCTCTCTCTCTCTCTCTCTCTCTCTCTCTCTCTCTCTCTCTCTCTCTCTCTCTCTAGGTGAAGATATTATAGTATTCCTAAGAATCTAGTCTCTCTCTCTCTCTCTCTCTCTCTCTCTCTCTCTCTCTCTCTCTCTCTCTCTCTCTCTCTCTCTCTCTAGGTGAAGATATAGTATTCCCAAGAATCTAGCCTTCCCTCTGCTTCTCTCTCTCTCTCTCTCTCTCTCTCTCTCTCTCTCTCTCCTCTCTCTCTCTCTCTCTCTCTTGATAACTTTAACACGAAAACGTGATTGTGATGTTTGTGTTTTCACGCCCTGTATGTCTCAAGACGAGATAAATAACACGAACCAGAAGCGAATTCTATGGAAATCGTGTAACCGGGACATCCTGTTAGTCATCGTCCGGTAAAGCAACCTGTTTGATATTGTGGTCATGGTGTTTTCTTTCGAGAGAGGCCGTATTATTATTATCATTACTAGCTAAGCTACGACCCTAGTTGGAAAAGCAGGATGCTATAAGCCCAATTGCTCCAATAGGGAAAATAGACCAGGGAGGAAAGGAAATAGGGTAATGATAGAAAAGTGTACCAACCGTGTGTCACACAATTGTACATAATTCCTTTTGTATATATTATGCTTGTATCTTCGCTCTTCCCTCGCACTAAAAAGAACCAGAATAAACATGTCTGCGTTTCTCCTATGTAACATTGTCTGTTTCTCGAACATGTAATTTCCTGTTGCCTTGAGGTTTTGTATATAAAGGAGAGTGTTCCAAAATAAACTAACTCGGTTGATTGCATCCTGCCTTTGAGTTCACAACCTTCTCTCGGCACCGTCACAAAAGTGTGCGTGAGGGAAAGCCTTGCTATAAGTTTTGGGCAACAGAGAAAGATGTAAGAGAGAATCCATAAATGCATTAGTTTTTAAAGTAGGGTTTTTGAATTGTGAGTTTGGTATTAAAAGACTGGAAGTTTTTTAGGATATTGTATTAAGAACTTGCAGCAAATGTTTTTATGTTGAACAGGCTGACGTAAGTCTCTTTTTTATATTTTATTGATGGAAGTTCTGTTTTAATGTTGTTACTGTTCTTAGAATATTTTATTTTTTGTTCATTACTTATCATATAGTTACTGTAATTCCTTTCCTCACCGGGCTATTTTTTCCTATTGGAGTCCTTGTGCTTATAGCATCCTGCTTTTCCGAATAGGGTTATAGCTTAGTTATTATTATTATTAATAATAATAATAATAATAATAATAATAATAATAATAATTGGATCAGTATACGACCAAGAAAGACAAGAATGGAGGAGGAGATATAACTGGGAGTTGAGAGACCGGACAAAACAACCACATACAAGTTTATTTGTTAAGGGAAGAAGAATGCAATGGGCTGGACATGTCGCGAGAATGGAGGAGGAAAGAATGCCAAGGAGGGTGTTCTTGACTCGTGTTGATGAACGTTAGACTCCTGGACAACCAGCAGGAGGTTCTGAACCCTAGAGATTGGATGACGTGTCTGCCTGGTGATCGCCAGACGGAGGTTCGAGTCCCGCTCAGACTCGTTAGTTCCTTTAGTGTCTGCAACCTTACCATCCTTGTGAGCTAAGGTTGGGGGATTTGGGGAGCCTATAGGTCTACCTTCTGGCACAGGACAGAAGATATTGGTAATGTCTCTGCCTGGTGACCGCTCAGACTTGTTAGTTCCTTTAGTGTCTGCAACCTCACCATCCTTGTGAGCTAAGGTTGGGGGATTTGGGGAGCCTATAGGTCTATCTTCTGGCACAGGACAGAAGAGATTGGTAACGTGTCTGCCTGGTGACCGCTCAGACTCGTTAGTTCCTTTGGTGTCTGCAACCTTACCATCCTTGTGAGCTAAGGTTGGGGGATTTGGGGGAGCCTATAGGTCTATCTGTTGAGTCATCAACAGCCATTGCCTGGGCCCTCTTTGCTCCTAGCTTGTGCGGAGAGGGGACTTGGACGCTGATCATATGATATATGGTCAGTCTCTAGGGCATTGTCCCTTGCCTCTTTCATTCATGAGAGGCCTTTAAACCTTTAAAGAGCAGTCATGGGTCAACAAGGGGCCCCAAGACCAATGGAGTTAGAGCGTAAGTAAGCTAATAGTAATGTGGAATGAACTATACTCATTTTAAATCAGTAGTGAATATAACATCCACCTTGACGTCACATCTTTACATAAGAGAAAAAAATCTTTGGGAAGTTTCCCAGACATCAGTGACGTCATACCGATCTTTGCTGACGTCAAACCGATCGTGGAATGTGCGCAAAGTGAAGCGTAGCCGTGACTTGGCTTTTCCCGTACAGTAAACGGTAGGCAATATGTTACCCGGAGGTGCAGTCAAGTATTAAGGGAATACTTCTAATCCTAAGCTTATATTAGGGTAATGGCTTCATTAATTTTTTTTTTTTTTTGCAGTAACTTTGTCGATGCGAACGTAAACAAACTTGAGGAAATTATTTGCAATAAGAAATTTTAGCGTTAAGATATATCTCCCTAAAATAGCAAATTTAGAGTTATATATTTATCCCTGTTGGAACTCTTGGGCTTATAGCATCCTGCTTTTCCAAGTAGGGTTGTAGCTTAGCTAGTAATAATTTTAATAATGATAATAATAAAAACAGTAATAATAATAATTATAATAATAATAATAATAATAATAATAATAATAATAATAATAAAGATTTAGCCTTTCTTTTTAGAGAAAGTGACATTTTACATTTCATAATCTCATTTTGTTTAGCAAAAGCTCTCCATCCCATGGTTATCCTTTTAATTTCATTAATAGTAACAATACTGTTAATAATAATTATTATTATTTTATAAAAGATGATGGTAATAATAATAATTTTATAAATAATAGTAATTTGTATAATTTTCATAACTCCTTCTCTCATATACAGTAAAGTCTTCCGCAGTGCAAGTAATCAGTATGTGAATAAGCTACTCAGTGTTTTAACATGGAAAAAGGGTTGTAATGGCCTGGTGGTAGTGTCCCTGCCTGGTGATTGCCAGACTGGGGTTTGAGTCCCGCTCAGACTCGTTAAGTTCCCCTGGTCGCTGCAACCTCACCATCCTTGTGAGCTAAGGATCGGGTGTTTGGGGGAGCCTATAGGTCTATCTACTGAGTCATCAGTAGCCATTGCCTGGCCCTCCTTATTCCTAGCTTGGGTGGAGAGGGGCTTGGGCGCTGATCATATGTAATATGGTCATTGTCCTGCTTGATAGGGCAATGCCCTTTAAACCTTTAAAGGATATAGACGCCTTTTGAAAAAGGATGTCAACAGTTGGTGATCATTACCAATAGTCTCCTGCGGTTGGGGCTGTCCCTTTAGTTCAGGTACCTTGGATGACGTCATTGTTCATTGTAACGCAGTAAGACATTCATTACAGATGTGGTCCGTGAAGAACCTTTGAAAATACTGTTTGTGTATATATATATATATATATATATATATATATATATATATATATATATATCTATATGTATATATATATATGTATACAGTATATACTGTATACATATATATATAATATATATGTATATATACAGTATATATACAGTATATACTGTATATATATATATATATATATTATATATATATATATTTATATATATATATATATATATATATACAGTATATACTGTATATATATATATATATATATATATATATACACACAGTATATGTGTATATATATATATATATATATATATATATTATATATATATATATATATACACATATAGCTATAAATGTTCTGAGATCACAATTTTCTCAGGCCATTCTATACGTGAAATTGTACTAATAAACAATTTAAATAGCTTTATTTCCCAGAGTATGTTTCGCACATCAATAAACAATTTAAATACCTTTAACTCCTACTTGGAAGCACTTAAGTGTCTAGCAATTTATATGTCTCGAACTGAGCACTGAAATTTTAATTTCTTGTATCATCCTATTGCACTGGATATGATAGGAACTTCGAACCTTGTTTATTATCTCAATTATTCGGTTCTTTGATTTCATTTACCATTCTTCACTTTTTTTTGGTAATTTCTTTAATGATAAACTGTATGAGTAGTTTGGATAAAGAGGACATTCATCTTTCCTTATCTAAAATAATAATAATAATAATAATAATAATAATAGGGAAGTGGGGAATATGGGGAAAGGAAGAGTACCCCTGTACAATCCAGTTTATAGCTCAAAGGTAGGTACTCGGGAAGGAAAAGATTAAGGAAATAGGGAGAAAGAGAAGTACAGGAGAAGAATAAAAGAGAGGGGCAGACCCTCTTGCGACATTAGAGAATTGGTATTATTATTGTTTTCCTTATCTAAATGGCAGGTATTAACTTGATCAAAAATTCTTCCGAAGAACTCACATGAAACTCTGGTATATTATCATTAATTTTTAATATTTTTGTTTCTGCATTCTTTAGTTTAACAACTTGTGTGGTTTTTTTTTTTATAAAAAAGTGTATAAAGCAAGATACTTCAAATGATGATTGGTACACAATGAAAGATTTTGATTTTGCTTTCCAAGTATTATGAAGAAAATAAACGGAAAGCAAGTTATACTGAAACGTCCTTTTTTTTTTTTTTTTTTTTTTTTAATTTTTTTTTTTTTTTTTTTTTAGAGCCAGGATCCCTTATCTATTTGGATAATATAAATTTTATAGTTCAAGTTATTTGTCTTTTCCTAGCACTAATGACACGATTTAATATCGCTTGTTCAGGAGGTACCACTGATTATTGATCTCTTACGATTTCTATTCTGAAATATCAAACATTCTTAATAAGATTCGTTTTAATACTTTCCTGACTATGCGCTGAATTTCATGCCTTTCCTTCATGACATTTTTAGTCCTTCATGACATTTTTAGTCCATGACATTTTTAGTCCATGACATTTTTAGTCCTTCATGAAATTTTTAGTACTTCATAACATTTTTAGTCCATGTCATTTTTAGTCCTTCAACACTTTTAGTCCTTCATGACATTTTTAGTCCTTCATGACATTTTTAGCCCTTCATGACAATTTTAGTCCTTCATAACATTTTTAGTCCTTCTTGACATTTTTAGTCCTTCTTGACATTTTTAGTCCTTCATAACCTTTTTAGTCCATGGCATTTTTAGTCCTTCATGACATTTTTAGTCTTTCATAACATTTTTAGTCCTTCATAACATTTTTAGTCCTTCATAACATTTTTAGTCCATGGCGTTTTTAGTCCTTCATAACATTTTTAATCCTTCATAACATTTTCAACTTTTACATCTTTGATATATTGCTCATATTTTTTAAAATACATAGATTTAAATTTATAAATTATTTTATCAATACTGAATGAAAGTGAGTTCGTCAGATGATGCTTAACATTATTGTAAAATCTGCTCATTTATTTCACTTTCGCTGTTATTTTTCAAATGTTAAATTAGGTGTACAAAACCGGCCTGTTATATCTTTTATTTATTTTTTTTTCTTCAGCTGGTGCCTGGTATTAGTTTCTAATAGGACTAGAATATTCTGGTTTTTATAACTTAATATTTTTTTATTACTTACTGATATCAATTTCGAATTGAACTCTCGAAATTTTGGTCAGGTTTAAAATGTTTTTAACAATTTTATTTATATATTTAGATTAATCCTGTACTTTACAAAGGTATATAGGCTCTCTCTCTCTCTCTCTCTCTCTCTCTCTCTCTCTCTCTCTCTCTCTCTCTCTCTCTCTCTCCCCAACCCTCCAGCAATTAAAGTGGATAAAATTAAAAGAAAAGTGTATGTACGATGTTTGTCGTTTTGTTTTTAAAAGTTTGAGAAAAGAATATCCCAACTGGCTATACACATTTCCTACAGTTAGTAATTGTAGGAATACATTAACGAGACAGAATGAAAATCTATATGTAGACAGCTATCGAACGGATTTGGGTTCACGCTCAATGGCAATAAGGGGCCCAGCTTGCTGGAACAAACTACCTCTGGAAATAAGAAAAGGTATAAATGTTAGTTCTGATTTATTCAAAAAGAAACTTAAGCAATATTTTTAAAATTTTACTTGAATGTATATATATCCTAGATTTTTACAATCTAATTATTGTGAATTTTATGTAAATTATATTATGTAACAGAATAACCATTTTAGAATGGAATAAAGGTTTTTGACTTTTGACTTTGACTCTCTCTCGTCTCAAAATGATTCATATTTATTGATGTTATTATGCTCCAACAAAGAATTCCGTCCGCTTAGTTCTGCATTGTGCTTATAACGGCAAATTTCCTTCACGGTCGACAAGCTCAAATTACTGGTAAGAAATCGACTGCGAGCAATTCTCGTATCTTGAGTTATGGCTAGACGTTCTCTCGAAAGGATTTTAGGCCGGAGCACATTAGAGACTCTGTGGCGCCACAAAGCCACGCCACGCCTGTGGCGGGGATGAGCGACAGAGAGCCACAGTCGCTTGCCACAGTCGCTAGTTTGCGCGGCAAAACTTGAAAACAATGGAAACCTATGGGAGACCACATCCCCGCCACACGATGTATATATATATATATATATATGTATGTATATATATGTATATATATATATATATATATATATATATATATATATATATATATATATATATACATATATATATATATATATATATATATATATATATATATATATATATATATATATATACTGTGTGTGTATATATATATATATATATATATATATATATATATATATATATATATATATATATATATATATATATATATATGATACCCACCCAAGCCCCTGTTCAACCCAAACTAGGACGAAAGAGGGCCAGGCAATGGCTACTGATAACCCAGCACGTATATCTATAGGCTCACCCAAACCCCCCCCCCATCCTTATCTCACAAGATAGTGAGGTTGAAGGCACCTATCTATAGTCCATTTCTTTTAGCGATGCATATTTGCACCGACTCGCGGCGGTGCCCTTTTAGCTCGGAAAAGTTTCCTGATCGCTGATTGGTTAGAATTATCTTGTCCAACCAATCAGCGATCCGGAAACTTTTCCGAGCTAAAAGGGCACCGCTGTGAGTCGGTGCAAATATATGCATCGCTAAAAGAAATGGACTATAGTTCGTATGTTAAAAAACATCTCCTTAAATGTACAAGACAAACATTCAACATCTTCCGCGAGTGACAAATATGACAAGATGTTTTCGAGAGTTGGGCTTCCAAGTACGAAATAAAAACCTTGAACTTTTGTTTCCATTCTTTTGTTTACTTTCTTTTGTTTACCTTCTTCACGTCCATCTTTTCATGTTTCACTTGATTGGTTTAGCTGGATGATATCAGTTATTATTATTATTATTATTATTATTATTATTATTATTATTATTATTATTATTATTACTATACTATTATTACTACTATTGCTACTACTACTATTACTATTAATTATTATTAATTGTTATTGTTATTGTTGTTGTTGTTGTTGTTATATTATTATTATTATTATTATTATTATTATTATTATTATTATTATTATTATTATTATTATTACCAGCCAAGCTACAACCCTAGTTTGAAAAGCCAGATGCTATAAGCCCAAGGGCTCTAACAGGGAAAAATAGCCCAGTGAGGATTGGAAATAAGGAAATAAATAAATGATGAGAATAAATTAACAATATATCATTCTAAAAACAGTAACAGCGTCAAAACAGATATGTTCTATGTCATGTTATTACTTATCAAATGCGTAGTAGTGAATATTATGGACAATGTCTCATTATTCTCTTATCTATTCCTAGTTAAGTCGTTTTCCTGATGTATTTTAGGCATTATTACGAAAATTATTCATTTTATATTATGAACTTCCGTTGATAATGTTTTAGAGGCTTCAAACTTGCAGCAACTGTTTTTATGTAGGTCAGGCTGACATACTGTCTCTTTTTTATAGTTTATATACGAAAGATATGTTTTAATGTTTTATTTTGTTCATTACTTCTCATATACTGTAGAATATTTCTTTTATTTGCTTTCCTCACTGGACTATTTTTTCAAACTATGGTTGTGGCTTAGCTGATGATAATAATAATAATAATATTAATAATAATAATAATAATAATAATAATAATTACAACAACAACAACAATAAAAATAATATTTAATAATAGTAGTAATAATAATAATAATAATAATAATAATAATAATAATAATAATAATAATAATAATATTAACAATAATAATAATAATGCCATCCTGGTCTTGACACTTTTTTACCCAAATCAACTCAGGATTAACATGTGACGACCTTTGCCAACAGATGTCACTGTAATCTGTTATTTCTTTACCATTAGAAGCCGCATGTTGTTTATGCTTGAAGGATGTAAAAATTTTACAATATGCTGTTTTCGCGCGATGCAGAAAACACATTTGCATGGGGGTCAGAGTGATTTGCATCTTTGCCATGAATGTTGGGAAGACAGGTACAACATGGACATAATGTGTTTGCGTCGCCTTTATGTGAAGATTGTTATTGACATGTTTATTGAATGGGCTGTTGCTTTGGCGTGGCAGCGGTTCTTAAATACATTCTTTTGATAATTTTTAACGTGTCGATATCCAGTTTAATATTGCAATTAGTTTTGAGGTAATTGCTTGACTTTGTGCCATAGCCTCTGTGGCCTATTCTTTACACATTCTCCTCTATCATACACCTGACAACACTGAGATTACCAAACAATTCTTCTTCACCCAAGGGGTTAACTACTACACTGTAATTGTTCGGTGGCTATTTTCCTCTTGGTAAGGGTAGAAAAGACTCTTTAGCTAAGGTAAACAGCTCTTCAAGGAGAAGGACACTCCACAATCAAACCATTGTTCTCTAGTCTTGGGTAGTGCCAATAGCCTCTGTACCATGGTCTTCCACTGTCGTGGGTTAGAGTTCTCTTGCCTGAGGGTACACTCGTGCACACTGTTCTATCTGATTTCTCTTCCTCTTGTTTTGTTAAAGTTGTTATAGTTTATATAGGAAATATTTATTTTAATGTTACTCTTCTTAAAATATTTTATTTTTCCTTCTTTCCTTTCCTCACTGGGCTATTTTCCCTGTTGGGGCCCTTGGGCTTATAGCATTCTGCTTTTCCAACTAGGGTTGTAGCTTAGCAAGTAATAATAATAATAATAATGATAATAATAATAATAATAATAATAATAATGAGGTGTACTACCCAAGACTAGAGAGCAAAATGTTGATTTTCCAGTGTCCTCCTGGAAGAGCTGCTTACTATACTTAAATAGTCTCTGCTATTGGAGGCCTTTTTGTGGGGAGAAAATTCTTTAATAACTTGCGAGTTTGCCTATTTGCTCGTCTTAATTGATAAAATTAAAGACAAAGAACCATATACAAGTGGTATTCCAGCGAATTTCTTCAACTAAGTTTAATAGACACATTGAATTTTTACGAATTGCTCGAAAGAAATTTCCAAGAAGACTTGGGAATGTTTTGGAAGTTTTTCTATTGGCAAATATTAATAATTAGTTTATCGTTGATTTCAATAGCATTAAAATGGCTTCCTCAAAGCTGGTTTAGGACATTGACATATGTATATGCATCATCTTCTTCTTTGTCTACATCATTTCCCACTTCTATGTGGGGTCGATGTTTCTGGTCAGCTTTCTCCATCTACCTCTGTCCCACACTTCATCACCGGTTAATCCCTTTGATCGAAGGTCATCCTTGATACAGTCCACCCACCTTCGCTTTGGTCTCCCTCTCCCTCTCGTTCCCTGTACCCTCCATTTACATCACTCTCCTCCCAATATACTGTTCATCTCTTCTCATGACATGACCATACCACCTCGGTTTACTTTCTTGGATCTTATTTGATATACCTTTCTTCTTTCCCTTTGATCGAAGGTCTTCCTTGATGCAGTCCACCCACCTTCGCTTTGGTCTCCCTCTCCTTCTCGTTCCCTGTACCTCCATTTCCATCACTCTCCTCCCAATATACTGTTCATCTCTTCTCATGACATGACCATACCACCTCAGTCTACTTTCTTGGGTCTTATTTGATATTCCTTTCTTCTTTTCCTTTGATCGAAGGTCATCCTTGATACAGTCCAGCCACCTTCGCTTTGGGCTCCCTCTCCTTCTCGTTCCCTGTACCTCCATTTCCA
>NC_090726.1:45709506-45720921 GCF_036898095.1 Palaemon carinicauda | reverse complement strand
TAACTGAGAGTTGAGAGAGCGGACAAAACAACCACATATAAGTCGATTTGTTAAGGGAAGAAGAATGCAATGGGCTGGACATGTTGTGAGAATGGAGGAGGAAAGAATGGCCAAGGAGGGTGTTCTTGACTCGTGTTGATGAACGTAGACTCCTGGACGACCAGCGGGAGGTTCGGAACCCAAGAGATTGGATGACTGTGGCACAGGACAGAGAAGAGATTGGTAACATGTCTGCCTGGTGATCGCCAGACGGAGGTTCGATTCCCGCTCAGACTAGTTAGTTTTTTTAGTGTCTGCAACCTTACCATCCTTGTGAGCCAAGGTTGGGGATTTGGGGAGCCTATAGGTCTATCTTCTGGCACAGGACAGAAGAGCTTGGTAACGTGTCTGCCTGGTGACCGCTCAGACTCGTTAGTTCCTTTAGTGTCTGCAACCTTACCATCCTTGTGAGCTAAGGTTGGGGGATTTGGGGGAGCTTATAAGTCTATCTAGGTCTATCTGGTTGAATCATCAACAGCCATTGTCTGGCCCTCTTTGCTCCTAGATTGGGTGGAGAGGGGCCTTGGACGCTGATCATATGATATATGGTCAGTCTCTAGGGCAGTGTCCCTTGCCTCTTTCATTCATGAGAGGCCTTTAAACCTTTAAAGAGCAGTCATGGGTTAACAAGTGGCCCCAAGACCAGTGGAGTTAGAGCGTAAGTAAGCTAATAGTGATGTGGAATGAACTATACTCATTTTAAATCAGTAGTGAATATAACATCCACCTTGACGTTCCAATTTAAGTAAAGTCACATCTCTACATATGAGAAAAAAATCTTTGGGAAGTTTTCCCAGACATCAGTGACGTCATACCGATCTTTGCTGACGTCAAACCGATCGTGGAATGTTCGCAAAGTGAAGCATAACCGTGACTTGGCTTTTCCCGTTCAGTAAACGGTAGGCAATATGTTACCCGGAGGTGCAGTCACGTATTAAGGGAATACTTCTAATCCTAAGCTATATTAGGATAATGGATTCATTCAATTTATTTTTTTTTTTTTTTTTTTTTTTTTTGCAGTATCTTAGTCGATGCGAACGTGAACAAACTGGGGAAATTATTTGTAATAAGAATATTTTAGCGTTAAGATATATCGTCCGTAAAATAGCAAATTTAGAGTTATATATTTATCCCTGTTGGAATTCTTGGGATTATAGCATCCTGCTTTTCCAAGTAGGGTTGTAGCTTATCTAGTAATAATTTTACTACTACTACTACTACTACTACTACTACTACTACTACTACTAATAATAATAATAATAATAAAGATTTAGCCTTTCTTTTTAGAGAAAGTGGCATTTTACGTTTCATAATCTCATTTTGTTTAGCAAAAGCTCTCCATCCCATGATTATCCTTTTAATTTCATTAATAGTAATAATACTGTTAATAATAATAATTATTATTTTATAAAAGATGATGTTAATAATAATAATTTTGATAACTCCTCCTCTCATATACAGTAAAGTCTTATTCAGTGCAACTAATCGCTTTATTATTTCTTAATTGCTAAGCTTAATAAAACCAGTCCTGTGAGAATAAGCTACTCAATCTCTTAACATGGAAAAAGGGGTTGTGGTGGCCTGGTGGTAGTGTCCCTGCCTGGTGATTGCCAGACTGGGGTTTGAGTCCATGCTCAGACTCGTTAAGATCCCCTGGTTGCTGCAACCTCATCATCCTTGTGAGCTTAAGGATGAGGTGTTGAAAGCCTATAGGTCTATCTACTG
Organism: Palaemon carinicauda; assembly: GCF_036898095.1. Classification (NCBI taxonomy): domain Eukaryota; kingdom Metazoa; phylum Arthropoda; class Malacostraca; order Decapoda; family Palaemonidae; genus Palaemon; species Palaemon carinicauda. Next base: position 45,719,157 of record NC_090726.1, on the reverse strand, counting down.
AGTCATCAGCAGCCATTGCCTGGCCCTCCTTAATTCCTAGCTTGGGTGGAGAGGGGCTTGGGCGCTGATCATATGTAATATGGGTCATTGTCCTGCTTGATAGGGCAATGCCCTTTAAACCTTTAAAGGATATAGACGCCTTTTGAAAAAATGATGTCAACAGTTGGTGATCATTACCAATAGTCTCCTGCGGTTGAGGCTATCCCATTAGTTCAGTTACCGTGGATGACGTCATTGTTCATTGTAACGCAGTAAGACAGTCATTACAGATGTGGTCCGTGAAGAACCTTAGAAAATACTGTGTGTAGTATATATATACTATATATATACAGTGTATATATATATATATATATATATATATTATATATATATATATATATATATATATATATATACTGTGTGTATATATGTATATATATATATATATATATATATATATATATCCCAGTATATATATATATATAATAGTATATATATATATATTTATATATATACACACTATATATACACTATATATATATATATATATTTAATATATATATATATATATATATATTATATATATATATATATACAGTATATATATACACATTATTTATATATATATAGTATATATATATACATATATATACAATATATATATATAATAAAATATATATATATATACTATATATATATACTATATATATATACTATATATATATATATATATATATATATATAGCCATAAAATGTTCTGAGATCACAATTATCTCCGGCCATTCTATACGTGAAATTGTACTAATAAACAATTTAAATAGCTTTATTTCCCAGAGTATGTTTCGCACATCAATAAACAATTTAGATTGCTTTAATTCCCACTTAGAAGCACTTAAGTGTCTAGCAATTTATCTGTCTCGAACTGTGCACTGAAATTTTAATTTCTTGTATCATCCTATTGCACTGGATATGATAGGAACTTCGAACCTTGTTTATTATCTCAATTATTCGGCTTCGTTGATTTCATTATAGCGTTCTTCACCTTTTTTTGGTACTTTCTTAAATGATAAACTGTATGAGTAGTTTGGATAAAGAGGACATTCATCTTCCCTTATCTAAATTATTATTATTATTTATTATTATTATTATTATTATTATTATTATTATTATTATTATTATTACTTGCTAAACTACCACCCTAGTTGGAAAAGCAGGATGCTATAAGCCCAGGGGCTCCAACAGGGAAAACAGCCCAGTGAGGAAAGGAAACAAAGAAAAATAAAATATTTTAAGAACAGTAACAACCATTATATTAAATATTTCTTAAACTTTAACAAAACAAGAGGAAGAGAAATAAGATAGAATAGTGTGCCCCGAGTGTACCGTCAAGCAAGAGAACTCTAACCCAAGACAGTGGAAGACCATGGTACAGAGGCTATGGCACTACCCACGACTAGAGAACAAAGGTTTGATATTGGAGTGTCCTTCTCCTAGAAGTATTAACTGATGAAAAAATTCTTCTGAAGAACTCACCTGAAACTTTGGTAGATTATCATTAATTTTTAATATTCTTGTTTCTGCATTTTTTTAGTTAATAACTCGTGTTTTTTTATAATTAAGTGTTTGAAGCAAGATACTTCAAATGATGATTGGAACACAATGAAAGATTTTAATTTTCTATTCCGAAGTCCATTGATTGGTACACAATGAAAGATTTTAATTTTGCTTTTCAAGTATATGAAGAAAATGAATGAAAGCAATTTACTGTATACTGAAGCATATTTCTTTTAGAGCCAAGTATTATGAAGAAAATAAATGGAAGCAATTTATACTGAAACGTATTTTTTTTAGAGCAAAGTATTATGAAGAAAATGAATGAAAGCAATTTATACTGAAGCGTATTTTTTTTAGAGCCAAGTATTATGAAGAAAATAAATGGAAAGCAATTTATACTGAAGCGTATTTTTTTAGAGCCAAGTATTATGAAGAAAATAAATGGAAAGCAATTTTATACTGAAGCGTATTTTTTTAGAGCCAAGTATTATGAGAAAATAAATGGAAAGCAATTTATACTGAAGCGTCTTATTTTTTTTAGAGCCAGGATCCCTTATCTATTTGGATATAATATATAGGTCAAGTTATTTGTCTATTCTGAGCACTGTTCACAAGATTTAATCTCGCTTGTTCAGGAGGTACCACTGATTCTTGTTCTCTTAGGATTTCAATTCTGAAATATCAACCATTCTTTATAAGATTCCTTTTAATACTTTTCCTGACTATGCGCTTGAATTTCATCCCTTCCTTCATGACATTTTTAGTCCTTCATGACATTTTTTAGTCCTTCATCCATAGCATTTTTAGTCCATTATAACATTTTTAGTCCATTATAACATTTTTAGTCCTTCATAACATTTGTAGTCCTTCGTAACATTTTTTAGTCCTTCATAACATTTGTAGTCCTTCATAACATTTGTAGTCCTTCATGTCATTTTTAGGCCTTCATACATTTTTAGTCCTTCATAACATTTCAGTCCTTCATGACATTTTAGTCCTTCATAACATTTTTAGTCCCTTCATGGATTTTTAGTCCTTCATGACATTTTTAGTCCTTCATGGCATTCTTAGTCATTCATGGCATTTTTAGTCCTTCATAAAATTTTTAGACGACCATGGCATTTTTAGTCCTTCATAACATTTTAGTCCATGATATTTTTCTCCTTCATAACATTTTTAGTCCATGGCATTTTAGTCTTTCATAATATTTTTAGTCCTTCATGACATCTTTAGTCCTTCCCTAACATTTTTAGTCCTTCATGACATTTTTAGACCTCATGACATTTTTAGTTCATGTCATTTTTTGTCCTCATGACATTTTTAGTCCTTCATAACATTTTTAGTCCTTCATGACATTTTTAGTCCTTCATGATAATTTTAGTCCTTCATGTCATTTTTAGTCCTTCATAACACTTTTAGTCCATTATGACATTTTTAGTCCATTATGACATTTTTAGTCCTTCATAACATTTTTAGTTTTTCATGACATTTTTAGTCCTTCATAAAATTTTTAGTCCATGGCATTTTTACTCCTCCATGATATTTTTAGTCCTTCATAACATTTTTTAGTCCATGGCATTTTTACTCCATGATATTTTAGTCCTTCATAACATTTTTAGTCCTTCATAACATTTTAGTCCATGACATTTTTAGTCCTTCATGATATTTTTAGTCCTTCATGATAATTTTAGTCCTTCATGACATGTTTAGTCCTTGGCATTTTTAGTCCTTCATAACTTTTTTAGTCCTTCATAAGATTTTTAGTCCATGGTATTTTTAGTCCTTCATAACATTTTTAGTCCTTCATGACATTTTTAGTTCTTCATACATTTTTAGTCTCTTCAGGACATTTTTAGTCTTTCATAAAATGTTTAGTACATGGCATTTTTTTGTTCTTCATAACATTTTTAGTCCATGACATTTTTAGTCCTTCATAAGATTTTTAGTCCTTTATAACATTTTTAGTCCTTCATGACAATTTGTAGTCCTTCATAACATTTTTAGTCCTTCATAAGATTTTTTAGTCCTTCATAAAATTTTTAGTCCTTCTTGACATTTTTAGTCCTTAACATTTTTAGTTCTTCATAACATTTTTTAGTTCTTCATGACATTTTTAGTCCATGACATTTTTAGTCCTTCATAACATTTTTAGTCCTTCATGACATTTTTAGTCCTTCATTAACATTTTTAGTCTCGTGACATTTTTAGTCCTTCATGACAATTTTAGTCCTTCATAACATTTTTAGTCCATGACATTTTTAGTCCTTCATGCCATTTTTAGTCCCTCATAACATTTTTAGTCTTTCATGACATTTTTAGTCCTTCATAAAATGTTTAGTACATGGCATTTTTAGTCCTTCATAAGATTTTTAGTCCTTCATGACATTTTTAGTCCTTCATAAGATTTTAGTCCTTCATGACATTTTTAGTCCTTCATAAGATGTTTAGTATATACATAGCATTATTTGTCCTTCATAACATTTTCAGTCCATGAAATTTTTAGCCCTTCATAACATTTTTAGTCCATGACATTTTTAGTCCTTCATGACATTTTCAACTTTTAGAGCTTTGATATATTGCTCATATTTTATAAAATACATAGATTTAAATCTATAAACTATTTTATCAATACTGAATGAAAGTGAGTTCATCAGATGATGCTCAACATTATTGTAAAAGCTGGTCATTTATTTCACTTTCTCTGTTATTTTTCAAATGTTAAATTAGGTGTATTATACAAAAACCGTCCTGTTATTTTTTTTTTCTTGTGCTTCAGCTGGTGCCTGGTATTTGTTTCTGATAGGACTAGAATATTCTGGTTTTTATAACTTAATATTTTTTTTATTACTTACTGATATCAATTTCTAATTGAAATCACGAAATTTGGGTCGGGTTTAAAAATTTTTAAAATTTTTATTTATATTTTTAGATTAATCCTGTACTTTACGAAGGTATATAGGTTCTCTCTCTCTCTCTCTCTCTCTCTCTCTCTCTCTCTCTCTCTCTCTCTCTCTCTCTCTTACCTCAACCCTCCAGCAATTAAAGTGGATAAAATTAAAAAGAAAAATGTATGTACGATGTTTGTCGTTTTGTTTTTAAAAGTTTGAGAAGAGAATATCCCAACTGGCTATGCACATTTCCTACAGTTGGTAATTGTAGGAATGCATTAACAAGACAGAATGAAAATCTATATGTAGACAGTTATCGAACAGATTTGGGTTCACGCTCAGTGGCAATAAGGGGCCCAGCTTGCTGGAACGAACTACCTCTGGAAATAAGAAAATGTATAAATGTTAGTTCTGATTTATTCAAAAAGAAACTTAAGCAATATTTTTAAAATTTTACTTGAATGTATATATATCCTAGATTTTTACAATCCAATTATTGTGAATTTTATGTAAATTATATTATGTAACAGAATAACCATTTTATAATGGAATAAAGGTTTTTGACTTTGTAAATTTTACTTGAATGTATATATGTCCTAGATTTTTACAATCCAATTATTGTGAATTTTATGTAAATAATTTATATTGTTATGTAACAGAATAACCATTTTATAAAGGTTTTTGACTTTTAACTTTGACACTCTCGTCTCAAAATGATTCATATTTATTGATGTTATTATGCTCCAACAAAGAATTCCGTCCGCTTAGTTCTGCATTGTGCTTATAACGGCAAATTTCCTTCACGGTCGACAAGCTCAAATTACTGGTAAGAAATCGACTGCGAGCAATTCTCGTATCTTGAGTTATGGCAAGACGTTCTCTCAAAAGGGTTTTAGGCCGGGAGCACACTAGCGGCTCTGTAGCGCCACAAAGCCACAGCATCGTGTGGCGGGGATGGGGTCTCCCATAGGTTTCCATTGTTTTCAAGTTTTGCCGCGCAAACTAGCGACTGTGGCAAGCGACTGTGGCTCTTTGTCGCTCATCCCCGCCACAGGCGTAGCGTGGCTTTGAAAACAATGGAAACCTATGGGAGACCACATCCCTGCCACTCGATACTGTGGCTTTGTGGCGCCACAGAGTCGCTAGTGTGCTCCCGGCCTTAAAGAAGGAGAGAAGTCTTCCTTTATGGATTCCATGAAGTAAATAGAGGTATTTATTATGGTGCAAGACTTGAAGTCTGACTTGGTGATGGATGTGTGAAATTAAGTGCTGAAAATTTTTTATTTTTTAAGTATTTTTTGCGATGAATCGGGAATGGTTTCTTTTTTTTTACCTTTTTTTGAGTTTTTTTTCTTTAATACGTTTAACCTTTTTTTATTATCTCTACTAAAACTTGTGCTTAAGATACTGCTAAAGGGATACACTTAAATTACTATTATTTCTTTAGCCAAACACAAATATATATATATATATATATATATATATATATATATATACATACACATATATATATGTATATATATATATATATATATATATATATACGCATATATATACATATATATATATATATATGCATATATATATTGTATATTTATATATATATATATATATGCATATATATATATATATTGTATATTTATATATATATATATATATATATATATATATATATATATATGACAGCCGCCCAAGCCCCTTTTGAACCCAAACTAGGACCAGAGAGGGCCAGGCAATGGCTACTAATAACCCAGCACCTATATCTATAGGCTCCCCAAACACCTCCCTCCCCCCATCCTTAGCTCACAAGATAGTGAGGTTGCAGACACTTAGCTATAGTCCATTTCTTTTAGCGAGGCAGATTTGCACCGACTCGCAGCGGTGCCCTTTTAGCTCGGAAAAGTTTCCTGATCGTTGATTGGTTAGAATTATCTTATCCAACCAATCAGCGATCCGGAAACTTTTCCGAGCTAAAAGGGCACCGCTGCGAGTCGGTGCAAATATGCATCGCTAAAAGAAATGGACTATAGTTCGTATGTTAAAAAACATCTGCTTAGATATACAAGACAAACATTCGACATCTTCCGCGAATGACAAATATGACGAGATGTTTTCGAGAGTTGAGTTTCTAAGTACGAAATAAAAACCTTGAACTTTTGTTTATATTCTTTTATTTACCTTCTTTTGTTTACCTTCTTCCTGTCCATCTTTTCATGTTTCGCTTGATTGGTTTAGCCGGATGATATCAGTTATTATTATTATTTTTATTATTATTATTATTATTATTATTACTACTACTATTACTATACTATTATTACTACTATTGCTACTACTACTATTACTATTACTATTAATTATTATTAATTGTTATTGTTGTTGTTGTTGTTGTTATTGTTGTTGTTGTTATATTATTATTATTGTTATTATTATTATTATTATTATTATTATTATTAGCCAAGCTACAACCCTAGTTGGAAAAGCAAGATGCTATAAGCCCAAGGGCTCCAACAGGGAAAAATAGCCCAGTGAGGAAAGAAAATAAGGAAATAAATAAATTATGAGAATAAATTAACTATATATCATTCTAAAAAACATTGACAGCGTCAAAACAGATATGTCCTATATTATTATTATAATTATTATTATTATTATTAATATTATTATTAGCAGCCAAGCTACAACCCTTGTTGGAAAAGCAAGATGTTATAAGCCCAAGGGTTCCAACAGGGAAAAATAGCCCAGTGAGGAAAGGAAATAAGGAAATAAATAAATGATGAGAATAAATTAACAATATGTCATTCTAAAAACAGTAACAGCGTCAAAACTGATAAATCCTATATGTCCTATTATTACTTAACAAATGCGTAGTAGCGAATAGTATTGACAATTTCTCTTTATTCTATTATCTATTCCTAGTTAAGTCATTTTCCTGACGTATTTTAGGCATTACGAAAATTATTCATTTTATATTATCAACTTCCGTTGATAATGTTTTAAAGGCGTCAAACTTGCAGCAAGTGTTTTTATGTTGAACAGGCTGACATACTGTCTCTTTTTTTATAGTTTATATACGAAAGATATGTTTTAATGTTGTTACTCTTAAAATTTGTTAATTTAATTGTTCGTTACTTCTCATATACTGTAGAGTATTTCTTTTATTTGCTTTCCTCACTGGACTATTTTTTCAAACTATGGTTGTGGCTTAGCTAATAATAATAATAATAATAGTGATAATAATAATAATTATAATAGTAATAATAATAATAATTATTATTACAACAACAACAACAACAACAACAACAACAATAACAACAATTAATAATAATTAATAATAATAGTAGTAATAATAGTAGTAGTAGTAATAGTAGTAATAAAAGTAATAGTAATAATAATAATAATAATGATAATAATAATAATAATAATAATAATAATAATAATAATAATGCCATCCTGGTCTTGACACTTTTTTTCCCCAAATCAACTCCGGATTAACACGTGACGACCTTTTCCAACAGATGTCACTGTAATCTGTTATTTCTTTATCATTGGAAGCCGTATGTTGTTTATGCTTGAAGGATGTACAAATTTTACAATATGCTGTTTTCGCGCGATGCGGAAAACACATTTGCATGGGGTCAGAGTGATTTGCAATCTTTGCAGTGAATGTTGGGAAGACAGGTACAACATGGACATATTGTGTTTGCGTCGCCTTTATGTGAAGATTGTTATTGACATGTTTATTGAATGGGCTGTTGCTTTGGCGTGGCAGCGGTTCTTAAATACATTCTTTTGAGGATTTTTAACGTGTAGATATCCAGTCTAATATTGCAATTAGCAGCGGTTCTTAAATACATTCTTTTGATGATTTTTAACGTGTAGATATCCAGTCTAATATTGCAATTAGCAGCGGTTCTTAAATACATTCTTTTGAGGATTTTTAACGTGTAGATATCCAGTCTAATATTGCAATTAGCAGCGGTTCTTAAATACATTCTTTTGATGATTTTTAACGTGTAGATATCCAGTCTAATATTGCAATTAGCAGCGGTTCTTAAATACATTTTTTTGATAATTTTTTAACGTGTAGATATCCAGTCTAATATTGCAATTAGCAGCGGTTCTTAAATACATTCTTTTGATAATTTTCAACGAGTAGATATCCACTCTAATATTGCAATTAGCAGTGGTTCTTAAATACATTCTTTTGATGATTTTTAACGTGTAGATATCCAGTCTTAGATATAGTTTTGAGGTAATTGCTTGACTTTGCGCCATAGCCTCTGTACCATGGTCTTCCACTGTCTTGGGTTAGAGTTCTCTTGCCTAAGGGTACACTCGTGCACACTGTTCTATCTGATTTCTCTTCCTCTTGTTTTGTTAAAGTTGTTATAGTTTATATAGGAAATATTTATTTTAATGTTACTCTTCTTAAAATATTTTATTTTTCCTTCTTTCCTTTCCTTACTGGGCTATTTTCCTTGTTGGGGCCCTTGGGCTTATAGCATTCTGCTTTTCCAACTAGGGTTGTAGCTTAGCAAGTAATAATAATAATAATAATAATAATAATAATAATAATAATGAGGTGTACTACCCAAGACTAGAGAACAAAATTTTGATTTTCCAGTGTCCTCCTGGAAGAGCTGCTTGCCATATTTATATAGTCTCTCCTATTGAAGGCCTTTTTGTGGGGAGAAAATTCTTTAATAACTTGCGAGTTTGCCTATTTGCTCGTCTTAATTGATAAAAGTAAAGGCAAAGAACCATTTACAAGTCGTATTTCAGCGAATTTCTTCAACTAAATTTAATAGACACATTGAATTTTTACGAATTACTCGAAAGGAAATTTCCAAGAAGACTTGAGAATGTTTTGGAAGTTTTTCTATGGGAAAATAATAATTAGTTTATCGTTGATTTCAATAGCATTAAAATGGCTTCTTCAAAGCTCGTTTAGGACATTGACATTTGTATATGCATCATCTTCTTCTTTGTCTACATCTTTTCCCACTTCTATGTGGGGTCGATGTTTCTGGTCAGCTTTCTCCGCCTACCCCTTTGGTCTCCCTCTCCTTCTCGTCCCCTGTACCTCCATTTCCATCACTCTCCTCCCAATATACTGTTCATCTCTTCTCATGACATGACCGTACCACCTCAGTCTACATTCTTGGATCTTATCCTTTCTTCTTTCTTCTATATGCATCATTATGGAATAATTATTTCCACATAACATTGA
>NC_090726.1:45697006-45707006 GCF_036898095.1 Palaemon carinicauda | reverse complement strand
TACAACTGAACAATCCATAGTTTTCATATTTAACACTAAAAGAAAAGATGATGCATAGGCCTATGCTCCTGCTGAGGTCTCTAGGCCTAGTCAACCTTGTTGGTAATGCAGCCCTGCCTGTAAATCATATCAAGATCCTACCTCCTGCCACAAATCTTCCTTCTCTGTATCTTTAAATTAAATACAGCTCTTGTATGAGAAGGACACACCGAAATCAAACCATTGTTTTCTAGTCTTGGGTAGTGCCATAGCTTCTATACCATGCAGTTCCACTGTCTTTGGTTGGAGATCATTTGCTATTCTATTTTGTTTCTTTTCCATTTTTATTTTGAAGTTTTTATGCTCTTATTATTTTCAAGTTTTTATAGTTTATACACGAAAAAATATATATTAATGTTATTGTTCTTAAACTTCTCTTGCAGTTTTTTCTTATTTCCCTTTCCTCACTGGGCTGTTTTCCCCTGTTGAAGCCCTTGGGCTTATAGCATCCTGTTTTTCCAACTAGGGTTGTAGCTTAGCAAGTAATAATAATAATAATAATAATAATAATAATAATAATAGAAAAGTTTCATAGACTCCTGTTCTTGCTGTGTCCCTAGGCCTAGGCAGCCTTATGGATAATGCAGCCCTGCCTAGAATTCACATCTACCTCAAACAACAAACTTTCATTCTCCGTATCTTTGAATTAAATACAATCAAATACAGCCATCTAATGTTTTATTCACACAAGTACAACGCTTCTTTTGGATGCACGCATGCGTAGTAAGGAGCGTATCAAACTCAATATCTCTAAAAAAAATTATGAGAGGTGAATCATAGTAATATTTATGGCTTTGAAATTTATGATCTGTCGCTAAATGATGCTGTATTTGCTCTACCACTTCAATTCATTTATTGATAGTTTATTACGTTGCGAGCTGCTAAGAGTAATTTTTATTATTATTATTATTATTATTATTATTATTATTATTATCATTATTATTATTATTATTTTTATTATTTTTATCATTATTATTATTATTAATTGCTAAGCTACAACCATAGTTGGAAAAGCACAATGCTATAAGGCCGGGGGCTCCAACAGGGAAAATAGCCCAGTGAGGAAAGGAAACGAGGAAAAATAGAATTTTTAAGAAGAGTAACAATATTGAAATAATATCTCCTATATAAAGTAAGATACTTCACACTCTGTTCATATATATTTTATCTGGGGAAGATCTTGAGAATAATTATGAGTTGTGAGTTTATTTGCTAGTTTATTTAGGAAGGTTATTGGTATTGTTATGAGTAATAAACGCCTGTTTTATTGAGTCTTTGAAGACTCTTGGGTAGTGCCATAGCCTCTGTACCATGGTCTTCCACTCTCTTGGGGGTAGAGTTCTCTTGCTTAAGGGTACACTCAGGCACACTGTTCTATCTAGTTTCTCTTCCTCTTGTTTTGTTGAAGTTTTTATTGTTTATATAGGAAATATTTATTTTAGTGTTACTATTCTTAAAATATTTTATTTTTCCTTGTTTCCTTTCCTCACTGGGCTATTTTCCCTTTTGGGGCCCCATGGCTTATTGCATCCGGCTTTTCCAACTAAGGTTGTAGCTTAGCATTTAATAATAATAATAATAATAATAATAATAATGATGATGATGATGATGATGATGATGATGATGATGATGATGATGATGATGATGATGATGATAATAATAATAATAATAAACACCTTATCTCGTTTTATTGAGTCTTTGAAGACTCTTGGGTAGTGCCATAGCCTCTGTACCATGGTCTTCCACTATCTTGGGGTAGAGTTCTCTTGCTTGAGGGTACACTCGGGCACATTATTCTATCTAGTTTCTTTCTCTTGTTTTGTTAAAGTTTTTATCATTAATATTGGAAATATTTATTTGAATGTTACTGTTCTTAAAATATTTTATTTTTCCTTGTTTCCTTTCCTCACTGGGCTATTTTCCCTGTTGGGGCCCTATGGCTTATTGCGTCCGGCTTTTCCAACTAGGGTTGTGGCTTAGCATTTAATAATGATAATAATAATAATAATAATAATAATAATAATAATAATAATAATAATAATTAATCTGTATATATAAGGACATATTCCATGAGTTAAATTGAGAGGGTAATTAGTATTACGGTGTATTGATCTCATATTCTGGAGTCATTGTACTTTGGAAATTTAATCACCTGTATTTATCTATATATTTAGGGACATTTTCCACAAAAAAAAAAAAAAAAAAAAAAGAATAGCAATATCAATAATAGAAATATGCTAACTACAGTTATAGTCCATTTCTTTTAGCGATGCATGTTTGCACCGACTCGCAGCGGTGCCCTTTTAGCTCGGAAAAGTTTCCGGATCGCTGATTGGTTGGCCAAGATAATTCTAACCAATCAGCGATCAGGAAACTTTTCCGAGCTAAAAGGGCACCGCCGCGAGTCGGTGCAAATATGCATCGCTAAAAGAAATGGACTATAGTTTACTTACTTACCTTATTTACTTCTTTACTTACTTACTTACTTACTTTACTTTGATGGCTGCTTTTCTGGTCCCATACAGCAGGGGAACCCCCGCTCTCTACAGGACCTCCACTGTCGTTTTACCTCATTCGTTCAGAGTATTTAACATTTCTTATCATATATTGTTCATTTACTGTTAAATCGTCACTGTCAAAAGACTCATGAAATAAGAAAGTAACAGAATGAGTCCTTGGAGATAGCAAAAGAGTCAGGGAAGGAAGAGAAAACAATGGATTGGCGAACTAAGAAAATTTAAGAATAACAAAATGGGTTGCTAGGGATGGCAAAAGAAGCATGGGAGGGAAGCGAAGACGATAGATTGGCGAACTAAGAAAGTTTACAGATATAGACTAGAATAGATAGACCATAAACTCTCAGTGGAAGGACGTGTCTGAGGCTTTTTTCATGCAGTGGACTTGTAACGGATGATGATAATGGTGATGATTAGAAATCAATAGTAATGATAATGAACATCAACACTTATTTAAGAATATTACAGATCTTCTTTGGAAACTTAGAATCCTTATAATTTTCCCCAAAATTTCAATCACCTAAATACACTTCCTTTCAAGCTTTTTTTTTCGCCAACGAAGTTGGAAGGAGGTTATGTTTTCGCCCGTTTGTGTTTGTATGTTTGTTCGCGAACAACTTCCTGGCCAGAATTTTAATCGTAGAGAAATGAAACTTACAAGGATTAACTATTATGTAAAAAGCTGGAAATGATTAACTTTGGAAGGTCAAGGTCAAAGGTCAAGCAAATTGTCCAATTCACGTAATTTTGGACCTTCTTTTCACAGAGACTTCAAACTTGGTTCATATTTGAGTATGAAAATCCACGCCAATCATCACATGTTAGGGTCAAAGGTCACGGTCACGGTTAAGCACAAGGTTGAGAGATAAGCTGCCTCTTCTGAGGTCTGCACTCTACTGAGTACCCTCTCTAGATTATTCAGGTCTTCGCTCTACAGAGTACCCTCTCTAGTTTATGCAGGTGTGCGCTCTACTGAGTATATACCTCTAGTTTATTCAGGTCTGCGCTCTACAGAGTACCCTCTCTAGTTTATGCAGGTGTGCGCTCTACTGAGTATATACCTCCTCTAGTTTATTCAGGTCTGCGCTCTACAGAGTACCCTCTCTAGTTTATGCAGGTGTGCGCTCTACTGAGTATATACCTCCTCTAGTTTATTCAGGTCTGCCGTCTACTGAGTGCCTCCTCTAGTTTGTTCAGGTCTGCGCTCTACTGAGTACCTCCTCTAGTTTGTTCAGGTCTGCGCTCTACTGAGTACCCTCTCTAGCTTGTTCAGGTCTGCGCTCTACTGAGTACCTCCTTTAGCTCGTTCAGGTCTGCGCTCTACTGAGTACCCTCTCTAGCTTGTTCAGGTCTGCCCTCTACTGAGTACCCTCTCTAGCTTGTTCAGGTCTGCGCTCTACTGAGTACCTCCTCTAGCTCGTTCAGGTCTGCGCTCTACTGAGTACCCTCTCTAGCTTGTTCAGGTCTGCGCTCTACTGAGTACCCTCTCTAGCTCGTTCAGGTCTGCGCTCTACTGAGTACCTCCTCTAGCTCGTTCAGGTCTGCGCTCTACTGAGTACCCTCTCTAGCTTGTTCAGGTCTGCCCTCTACTGAGTACCCTCTCTAGCTTGTTCAGGTCTGCCCTCTACTGAGTACCCTCTCTAGCTTGTTCAGGTCTGCCCTCTACTGAGTACCCTCTCTAGCTTGTTCAGGTCTGCGCTCTACTGAGTACCCTCTCTAGCTTGTTCAGGTCTGCGTTCTACTGAGTACCTCCTCTAGTATATTCAGGTCTGCGCTCTACTGAGTACCTCCTCTAGTTTATTCAGGTCTGCGCTCTACTGAGTACCTCCTCTAGTTTATTCTGGTCTGCGCTCTACTGAGTATATACCTCCTCTAGTTTATGCAGGTATGTGCTCTACTGAGTACCTCCTCTCGTTTATTCTGGTCTGCGCTCTACTGAGTATATACCTCCTCTAGTTTATGCAGGTCTGCGCTCTACTGAGTACCTCCTCTAGTTTATCATTTTTTTTACAGTAATGACTCGTCCGGTTCTCTCAGAAACCCCCGATCGATTAAGGCGAACAGTTGATGCAAGCTTTCTGTAATTGGCTGCATTCGTCTCATTTATCTACATATGATTGATGGCGTTAGGAAGAAACAGTCAGTAGCGTTACCGCAGCGCTGAACTTTTTCTTTAAAACTGCGGAAAAAGACAAATTTTGAGTGAAACCGATGTCAGATGTGAATGAGGGCGGAAATAGATTTGGACTTTTTCCTCAAGATTGATTTGACAGAACGTTAGTTTGTCTGGAAATGTGTTTTTTTTAGTACAGAACGTTAGTTTGTCTGGAAATGTGTTTTTTTTAGTACAGAACGTTAGTTTGTCTGGAAATGTTTTTTAAAAAAATACAACGTTAGTTTGTCTGGAATTATTTTGTAAAAAATACGTTAGTTTGTCTGGAATTTTTTTTTCTTTTAAATGTATAGAACGTTAGTTTGTCTGGTAATGTTTTAAAAAAATACAACATTAATTTGTCTGGAATGTTTTAAAAAAATTATTTAGTTTGTCTGGAAATGTTTTTTATAAAATACAACGTTAGTTTGTCTGGAAATGTTTTTTTTATAAAATACAACGTTAGTTTGTCTGGAAATGTTTTTTTTATAAAATACAACGTTAGTTTGTCTGGAAATATTTTTCATATTAAACTGCATGTATATACATATATATATATACATATATATACATATATATATATATATATATATATATATATATATATATATATATATATATATATATATATATATATATATATATATATATATATATATATATATATAGATAGCGTGTGTATGGATGTATGGATGTATGTATGTATATGCAAAAGAACCGGAGAGAAAATGAAAATATGATTAATCCCTAACTTATTACGTCCTACTTCTCCAGGAAAATATGAAAATACAAGTGAATCCCGACTAGTTTCGTCCTGCATCTTCAAGAGGACTGATTTATTGAGAAATATTTCCATTGTATACGGTACAGTAAAAGTACGAACATGCATACACATATCTGTAGAACAATATATCAGAAAAAGCAAGTTTCCTGCCTGGACCCAAACTCTGAAAGAGTTTTACGTGGGTGGAGTTCACATCCCATTAACAAGGTGTGGTACTTGAAGGGTTATTTCACATGACAGGGGATTTTTCTTTTAGGGCTTTGATACAATTTCTTTTTATTAATGTGCTTTTATCTTTGATTTTGATTTTAGATTATCTATAAGCCAGGCTGACACTTGCACGAATTTGTGGCACGCATTGTCACGACTCGAGTCGTGAACTGGCATGAACTCGTCGTGAACTGGCGTGAAGTGTTCGTAAACCCGTCGTGATATCGTGGCATGTCGTGACGAGAATTTTGAAATGTTCAAAATTTTGGTCACGACAAAATTTCGTGACCGGGTCGTGAACTATGCGCGAACTATTCGTGAACTCGACGGGACGATGCGGGAAGTGCGCAAACTATGCGTGAATTCGTCGTGAACTCGTCGCGCCAGTTCGAGTCAATGTGGACAGGTCAGCTGTGATTCTGAGGTATTTTTTTTTTTTTTTTTATCCTCCAGTTCGTGCCACAAAATGTCACGACTTGCCACGACAAATTCGTGGCAAAAAGTCGTGCAAGTGTCAGGGTACCTAAAGGTTTGTATGTTGAACAGGCTGACATACTGCAAACCTCTCTTTATAGTTTTTATATGAAAGATCTGTTTTAATGTTGTTACTTTTCTTAAAATATTTTATTTTAATTGTTCATTACTTCTCATATAGTTTATTTATTACCATGTTTCTTTTCCTCACTGGTGCTCTTTGGCTTATAGCATCCTGCTTTTCCAACTAGGGTTGTAGCTTAGCTAATAATAATAATAATAATAATAATAATAATAATAATAATAATAATAATAATAATAATAATAATAGTAATAATGATAATAGTAATAATAATAATAATGATAATAATAATAATGATATTAATAATTAATAATAGTAAAAATAATAATAATAATAATAATAATAATAATTAGATGATGATAGTAAGGCTGATCATAAGACAGTGATATTCATGTTAAAATCAAAGTTTTAAAAAGTGAAAGAAACAAGAAAATCATATCTGGAATGACTCCATGCAGTAGAATTCAAAATGGATAAAAAAAAAGAAAAAAAAAAGTCTGATTGGTTGTTATCACGAGCCTCTTAAATGCATGTCTTTAATCACGTGACCGCAAAATGAGTTTGAACTGTCAGTCTTGGCGTTTGTGGCTTCGAGATGAGAGAGTAGAGCGAATGTCGTCTCTTTTCTGAAATTGTTATGACAAACATTTTTTTTTTCTTTTTCCATTTTGGAGGTTTTCTTCGACAGTTAGAGTTCAGCAACAAATGAGTTTCACAGTTCTTCAGGTTGTCATCGAAATGTTTATGTATCTATCTATCTATCGATCTGTCTATCTATCTATCCGTCTATCTATCTGTCTATCTATCTGTCTGTCTAAATATCTATCTATATACCAAGGCACTTAGTCCAATGTTGCGGAGTAGCCGTCACAAAAAAGAACAGAAGGGACTCTTCTTCTCTTCGCGCCTCCCAGCCTGACGAGGGATTCAGCCTTCTCTTCGCTCCTCCCAGCCTGACGAGGGATTCAGCCTTCTCTTTGCTCCTCCCAGCCTGACGAAGGATTCAGCCGAGTTTGGTTGGTACTGCTAGGGTGCCACAGTCCACCCTCCCCCGTTATCTACCACAAATAAAGCTTCATATGCTGACTCCCCTACTGCCGCTACCTCTGTGGTTTTCTTCTTTTAGCTCCTCCCAGCCTGACGAGGGATTCAGCCGAGTTTGGTTGGTACTGCTGGGGTGCCACAGCCCACCCTCCCCCCATATCCACGACAAATGAAGCTTCGTATGCTGAATCCCCCACTGCCGCTACCTCAGTGGTCACCAAGGCGACTGGAGGAAGAAGCAGGGCCCATTGGAAATGTGATACAATCCCTCGCCATTCTTTCCAATTTTTAGCACACTTTTTTGCCTCATATCTTTCCTCCTATCACCTATACATTAAGGAAAATGAAGCGGAATTATGTTTTATTTAATAGTGGACATATGCTAAAATAAGATTATCCAAGTTAGATGAACTTATCAGATGTTCTTCAAGTGCCGTTGCTTTCAGAGTAGAATTGGTAATCTTGTAACAAATACATTTATTAGTAGGAGTTTTTAGAATAATTATCATACTCTAATGTCCTAAGTAGAAACCAAGGTCCTTTATTTTACCCAGAGAGGCCAGCTCACGAGAAAGGTATGCGCATATGGGTAGAGTTCCGTGATTTCATTCGTAGACCTGTGGTCGATGACATGAAAAGTCTCACTTATTCGTGTCGTCTTATTTAAAGGACCTAGCTTAGCTAGCGAGGAGCTATCGGGTTTGAGAGGGGCTCAAGCTCCCCTCCAATAGGCAACTAAAATCAACTACGTTCATGTATAGTATACAGTATGAGATTTAAAGATAGGTGTTATGGACATGAAATTTTCAGACGCTACTACTACACAATTCCTAAGTTCTTTTGATCACAATGACTGGCGATAGCTGTGCAGTAAAATTCAGTACTGCCGTTGGTTACTTAATCAGTTGACTTTCTTCAAGAGCAGATTTCCTTGTCCTTCCACTCCGCCGTTGGTTACTTAATCAGTTGACTTTCTTCAAGAGCAGATTTCCTTGTCCTTCCACTCCGCCGTTGGTTACTTAATCAGTTGACTTTCTTCAAGAGCAGATTTCCTTGTCCTTCCACTCCGCCGTTGGTTACTTAATCAGTTGACTTTCTTCAAGAGCACTTTCTTCAAGAGCAGATTTCCTTGTCCTTCCACTCCGCCGTTGGTTACTTAATCAGTTGACTTTCTTCAAGAGCAGATTTCCTTGTCCTTCCACACATGTGCTTAGGACATTAGCGATTTGTTTGTCTTGTTCATAACGTAGGTTACATTGTCTAATCTACGTTGTCGTAGCACTTCTAAAACTAAGGATAAAATAAAAATGGTCTTCAGTTTCTTGAATTGGCTTGACTCATTGACTTGGTTAATCTCCTCCTTTCAATAATAATAAACTATCTACTTGAGTGCCTTTATAGTATGTCTTTCTGATGTTAAATAGGAGTATGTTATGCAATATTGCATATTTAATGGCTCTAGAACCCACACTTCAGATGCAACTTGGCTTCTTTAAGTGAAGACCTTCCATTACTAGTCTCGCGATCAAAATTTCTAGCTCATTTAGAATGATTTTCTTCATATTGCAGTTAAACGTCATACGGGAGTCCAAGTGGACGAATTTAGGTAATTGTGGTTTTTTGTAAATGTGAAAATAACAAATCAATTTTATGTTGGTAAAAGATATCAACAAAAGTACTTTCAAATCAAATTTTATGATTGCTTTTGCAGACACAGTTAATACCTAATTATTATTATTATTTTTTTTTTTTTGAAACTTTACTAAGGAGAATAATTCTTCAGTAGCTACTTTCCACTTAGTAAGGGTATAAGAGACTCTTCAGCTATGGTAAGCAGCTCTTCTATAAGGACACTCCAAAATCAAACCATTGTTCTCTAGTCTTGGGTAGTGCCATAGCCTCTGTACCATGGTCTTACACTGCCTTGGGTTGGAGTTCTCTCGCTTGAGGGTACACTCGGGCACACTATTCTATCTAATTTCTCTTCCTCTTGTTTTGTTAAAGTTTTTATAGTTAATATAGGAAATGTTTATTTTAATCTTGTTACTGTTTTTAAGATATATTATTTTTTCCATGTTTCCTTTCCTCACCGGACTATTTTCCCTGTTGGGGCCCTTGGGCTTATAGCATCTTGCTTTTCCAACTAGGGTTGTAGCTTAATAATAATAATAATAATAATAATGATGATAATATGACTCAACCCACCAACAGAAACATTTGGTGTCAAAATCCTGTAATTGAGTTGCCAGAAGTTATGTATAGCTATAAATCTAACGGTCTGAGTGACGAGCTTTGTGGAATTGCGGCTAAAGGGTTAACGCTGCTACACGGCTCATCGTCATTTATTGACTAAAAGTTGAGAAAGTAAATTGATGGTATGTTTTTTTCCACTTGTTTTAAGTTTAAAAATGGTAGTGCAATGTACGAAGTCTTTTTCTTATTCGCAGTAAAAAACGGGAAAAAAATTAGCTCTCATGTTTTCTTGATGCGGTGAGTAAAAAAATCATTTTGATTTTCAAAATGATTTTTTGACTTTGATATTCTATTTTATGTGAATGTTTTCCTTAACTTTATTGATGCGGTGAGTAAAAAAAATAATTTTGATTTTCAAAACGATTCTTTAACTTTGATATTCTATCTTATGTGAATGTTTTCCTTAACTTTACAAGTAGAGTGGTCAAGGCAAAAATTTTTATTAT
>NC_090726.1:45684506-45692006 GCF_036898095.1 Palaemon carinicauda | reverse complement strand
AAGGACCGTTATTACCTCTTTTTTATTACCTCTTTTCTATTACGATTTCACACAAGGACCGCTGTTACCTCTTTTCTATTACGATTTCACACAAGGACCGTTATTACCTCTTTGTTATTACCTCTTTTCTATTGCGATTTCACACAAGGACCGCTATTACCTCTTTTCTATTACGATTTCACACAAGGACCTTTAATACCTCTTTTCTATTACGATTTCACACTAGGACCGTCATTACCTCTTTTCTATTACGATTTCACACGAGAACCGTTAATACCTCTTTTCTATTACGATTTCACACAAGGACCGTTATTACCTCTTTTCTATTACGATTTTACACGACCGTTATTACCTCTTTTCTATTACGATTTCTCACAAGGACCGTCATTACCTCTTTTCTATTACGATTTCACGCAAGAACCGTTAATACCTCTTTTCTATTACGATTTCACATAAGGACCGTTATTGCCTCTTTTGTATTACGATTTCACACAAGGACCGTTATTGCCTCTTTTCTATTACGATTTCACACTGGGACCGTTATTGCCTCTTTTCTATTACGATTTCACACAAGGACCGTTATTACCTCTTTTCTATTACGATTTCACACGAGGACCGTTATTACCTCTTTTCTATTACGATTTCACACAAGGACCGTTATTACCTCTTTTCTATTACGATTTCGCACAAGGACCGTTATTACCTCTTTTCTATTACGATTACAAGGACCATTATTACCTCTTTTCTATTACGATTTCACACAAGGACCGTCATTACCTCTTTTCTATTACGATTTTACACAAGGACCTTTATTACTTGTTTTCTAGTGCGATTTCACACAAGGACCGTCATTACCTCTTTTCTATTACAATTTCACACAAGCACAAGGACTGTCATTACCTCTTTTCTATTACGATTTCACACAAGGACCGTTATTACCTCCCTTCTATTACGATTTCACACAAGGACCGTCATTACCTCTTTTCTATTACGATTTCACACAAGTACCGTTATTACCTCTTTTCTATTACGATTTCACGCAAGGACCGCTATTGCCTCTTTTCTATTACGATTTCACACAAGGACCGTCATTACCTCTTTTCTATTACGATTTCACGCAAGGACCGCTATTGCCTCTTTTCTATTACGATTTCACACAAGGACCGTTATTAGCTCTTTTCTATTACGATTTCACGCAAGGACCGTTATTACCTCTTTTCTATTACGATCTCACGCAAGGAAGGCTATTACCTCTTTTCTATTACGATTTCACGCAAGGACCGTTATTAGCTCTTTTCTATTACGATCTCACGCAAGGACCGCTATTACCTCTTTTTTATTACGATCTCACGCAAGGAACGCTATTGCCTCTTTTCTATTACGATCTCACGCAAGGACCGGTATTACCTCTTTTCTATTACGATCTCACGCAAGGACCGGTATTACCTCTTTTCTATTACGATTTCACGCAAGGACCGCTATTGCCTCTTTTCTATTACGATCTCACGCAAGGACCGCTATTGCCTCTTTTCTATTACGATCTCACGCAAGGACCGCTATTGCCTCTTTTCTATTACGCTTTCACGCAAGGACCGCTATTGCCTCTTTTCTATTACGATCTCACGCAAGGACCGCTATTGCCTCTTTTCTATTACGATCTCACGCAAGGACCGCTATTGCCTCTTTTCTATTACGCTTTCACGCAAGGACCGGTATTGCCTCTTTTCTATTACGCTGTCACGCAAGGACCGCTATTGCCTCTTTTCTATTACGCTTTCACGCAAGGACCGCTATTGCCTCTTTTCTATTACGCTTTCACGCAAGGACCGCTATTGCCTCTTTTCTATTACGCTTTCACGCAAGGACCGCCATTGCCTCTTTTCTATTACGCTTTCACGCAAGGACCGCCATTGCCTCTTTTCTATTACGCTTTCACGCAAGGACCGCCATTGCCTCTTTTCTATTACGCTTTCACGCAAGGACCGCCATTGCCTCTTTTCTATTACGCTTTCACGCAAGGACCGCTATTGCCTCTTTTCTATTACGCTTTCACGCAAGGACCGCTATTGCCTCTTTTCTATTACGCTTTCACACAAGGACCGCTATTACCTCTTTTCTATTACGATTTCACACAAGGACCGCTATTACCTCTTTTTTATTACAATTTCACACAAGGACCGTTATTACCTTTTTTCTATTACGATCTCACACAAGGACCGTTATTACTCTATTACGATTTCACACAAGGACCGTTATTACTCTATTACGATTTCACACAAGGACCGTTATTACCTCTTTTCTATTACGCTTTCACACAAGGACCGTCATTACCTCTTTTCTATTACGCTTTCACACAAGGACCGTCATTAGCTCTTTTCTATCACGATTTCACACAACAAGGACCGTCATTAGCTCTTTTCTATTACGATTTCACACAAAGATCTCTTGTTACCTCCTATTCACTTTTCATAGGGATTTGGTGTCTTAGATTAAAATAGTTATGGAAGAATATTTTCATGTTTTATCTTTTAGAACAACACAATTATACTTGATTACTTTAGTTTCTCTTGCTGTGAATAATCATAATGCATGTAGTTTTTTTCCTGCTGTGGGTGACCATAATTCATTATTATTATTATTATTATTATTATTACTTGTTAAGCTACAACCCTAAGTTGGAAAAGCAGGATGTTATAAGCCCAGGGGTCCACAGGGAAAATAGCCCAGTGAGTAAAGGAAATAAGGAAAAATAAAAATATTTTAAGAGCAGCAACACCAAAATAAAAATTTCATATATAAACTATAAAAACTTTAACAACACCAGAGAAAGAGAAATATGATATTGTATGCCCGAGTGTACCCTCAAGCAAGAGATCTCTAAGCCAAGAAAGTGGAACACTATGGTAAAGAGGCTATGGCGGTACCCTTTTTTGCTTCCGATGTCTATTTTTTTTATTCTGATGTCCTTTTTCACTTCGGATGTCTTTTTCGCTTCGGGTGTTTTTCTCGCTTCCAATGTCCTTTTTTTCGCTTCCTTAGCTGCCGATGTCCTTTTTCGCTTCCAATGTCCTTTTTTGCTCCCGATGTCCTTTTTCGCTTCCTTAGCTGCCAATTCTTTTTTAGGGTCCGTAGCTTCCGATGTCCCTTTTCACTTCCTATGTCTTTTTCTTGATTCCTCAGCTTCCGATGTCCTATTTCGCTACCTTAGCTTCCGATGTCCTTTTTCGCTTCCTTTGACTTTTTCGCTTCCTCAGCTTCCAATGTCCTTTTAGCTTCTGATGTCCTTTTAGCTTCCGATGTCCTTTTAGCTTTCGATGTCCTTTTTTGCTTCCGATGTCCTTTTTCGCTTCCGATGTCCTTTTAGCTTCCGATGTCCTTTTTCGCTTCTGATGTCCTAGTTTCTCTTACGATATCCTTTATCATTTACGATGTCCTTTTTTCGCTTCTAGGCAGAAGTGCATGGGAAATTATAGCGTTTATGTATATAAATCAACATTCCCTGACTGAATGTACTTACATCTCCCACGCTAATTTATGATTTAATTTTGCATAAGAATTTCAGCTGAGATTTTAATGATTATCATCTTGATCAAATGGATGACGGGTGATTACTACTTTCCTGTTCTTCCTTCCCTTCTCCCTCCACCTGTAAGAGGCCCCCTCCTCCCTCTATATCCCTCTGCTCCCTCTATATCCCTTTCCTCCCTCTATATCTTCCTCCTCATTCTATATCCCTCTGCTCCCTCTATATCCTCCTCTCCTTCCTCTATATCTTCCTCCTCCCTCTATATCTTCCTCCTCCCTCTATATCTTCCTCCTCCCTCTATATCCCTCTGCTCCCTCTATATCCCTTTCCTCCCTATATATCTTCCTCCTCATTCTATATCCCTCTGCTCCCTCTATATCCTCCTCTCCTCCCTCTATATCTTCCTCCTCCCTCTATATCTTCCTCCTCCCTCTATATCTTCCTCCTCCCTCTATATCCCTCTGCTCCCTCTATATCCTCCTCTCCTCCCTCTATATCTTCCTCCTCCCTCTATATCCCTCTCCTCCCTCTATATCCCTCTGCTCCTTCTATATCCCTCTGCTCCCTCTATATCTTCCTCCTCCCTCTATATCCCTCTCCTCCCTCTATATCCCTCTCCTCCCTCTATATCCCTCTTCTCCCTCTATATCTTCCTCCTCCTTGTATACCCCCCTCTCCTCCCTCTATATCCCTCTTCTCCCTCTATATTGCTCTCCTCTTTCTATATCTTCCTCCTCCCTCTATATCCCTCTTCTCCTTCTATATCTTCCTCCTCCCTCTATATCGCTCTCCTCCCTCTATATCCCTCTTCTCCCTCTATATCTTCCTCCTCCCTCTATATCCCTCTGCTCCCTCTATATCTTCCTCCTCCCTCTATATCCCTCTCCTCCCTTTATATCTTCCTCCTCCCTCTATATCCCTCTGCTCCCTCTATATCTCTCTCCTCCCTCTATATCTTCCTCCTCCCTCTATATCCCTCTCCTCCCTCTATACCCCCATCCTCCCTTTATATCCTCTCATCCCTCTATATCCCTCTTCTCCCTCTATATCGCTCTCCTCCCTCTATACCCCCATCCTCCCTTTATATCCTCTCATCCCTCTATATCCCTCTCCTCCCACTATATCTCCTCTCCCTCTATATCTCTCCTCCCTCTATATTCCCCTCCCCCTCTATATCCCCTCCTCCCTCTATATCCCCTCCTCCCTCTATATCCTCCTCCTCCCTCTATACCCACCATCCTCCCTTTATATCCCCTCATCCCTCTATATCCCTCTCCTCCCACTATATTTCCTCTCCCTCTATATTCTCCTCCCTCTATATTCCCCTCCCCCTCTATATCCCCTCCTCCCTTTATATCCCCCTCTCCTCCCTCAATATATTCTCCTTCCTCTATATCCCCTCTCCTCCCTCTATATCCCCCTCCTCCCTCTATATCCCTCTCCTCCCTCTATATCTCCCTCCTCCCTTTATCTCCCTCTCCTCTATATCCCCCTCCTCCCTCTATATCCCTCCCTCTGTATCTTCCTCCTCCCTCTATATCTTCCTCCTCCCTCTGTATCCCTCTCCTCCCTCTATATCCCTCTTCTCCCTCTATATCTTCCTCCTCCCTCTATATCCCCCTCTCCTCACTCTATATCCCCCTCTCCTCACTCTATATCCCCCTCTCCTCTCTCAATATCTTCTCCTTCCTCTATATCCCTCTATATCCCTCTTCTCCCTCTATATCTTCCTCCTCCCTCTATATCCCCCTCTCCTCCCTCTATATCCCCCTCCTCCCTCTATATCCCTCTTATCCCCCTATATTCCCCTCCTCCCTTTATCTCCCTCTCCTCTATATCTTCCTCTTCCCTCTATATCTTCCTCCTCCCTCTGTATCTTCCTCCTCCCTCTGTATCACTCTTCTCCCTCTATATCTTCCTCCTCCCTCTATATCCCTCTCCTCCCTCTATATGCCTCTCCTCCCTCTATATGCCTCTCCTCCCTCTATATGCCTCTCCTCCCACTATATCTCCTCTCCCTCTATATCTTCCTCCTCCCTCTATATCCCTCTCCTCCCTCTATATCCCTCTACCTTCCACGAAGTCGTGAAATATGGCAAGAGGATTTCCAGCGCAGTGACCGTGAATTGTTTCCAGTGTTTAAGAAATTGTTCACAGGGAAATCATAGATTTTCTTTTTTCCGTTTTTGTTCATGTCTTCTTTTTCGGCTTTCTCCATTAGTCTTTTTATTTGTCTCTCTGTTTACATATGTTTGCCTTCTCCTGAAACATTTATGTTAATCCATGTTTGTTTTCATCCATGGTTTGTTTCATGTGTTTGTTAGTTTATTTATTTGTTTGTTTGTGAGCGACTTTGCACAAAAACTACTGTACCTATTTCTACCAAACTTGTTAGGCATGATGGATCTGACTCAAGAATGAGTAACATTTTGGGTAAAGTACATCAAAGTATAAGTATGCAGCAGTACTTTGAAAATAACTACAATGTTAAGTAAATGTTTTTTTTTTTTTTTTTTTTTTTTTTTTTTTTTTTTTGTACACAACATTGTGCTAAAACTACTGAACCAATTTCAACCAAACTTGGAGGACGTGTTGATTATGCCCCAAGGAATAATTAATTAGATTTTGAAGAAAATATATCGAATTTCAAAGACGCAGTGGAGTTGAGAACAAAATAAGACTGCTTGCGGTAGCGGAGGCATGCTCTCTACTGGGTGCCCCTCTAGGTAGTAGGTTGGCCAGGGCACCAACCACCCGTTGAGATACTACCGCCAGAGAGTTATTGGGTCTTTTGACTGGCCAAACAGTACTACATTGGATCCCTCTCTCTGGCAACGGTTCATTTTCCCCTTTCCTACACACGCACACCGAATAGTCTGGCCTATTCTTTACATATTTTCCTCTGTCCTCGTACACCTGACAACACTGAGATTACCAAACAATTCATCTTCTCTCAAGGGGTTAACTACTGCACTGTAATTGTTCAGTGCCCACTTTCCTCTTGGTAAGGGTAGAAGAGACTCTTTAGCTATGGTAGGCAACTCTTCTAGGAGAAGGACACTCCAAAATCAAACCATTGTTCTCTAGTCTTGGGTAGTGCCATATCCTCTGTACCATGGTCTTCCACTGTCTTGGGTTAGAGTTCTCTTCCTTGAAGGTACACTCGGGCACACTATTCTATCCTATTTCTCTTCCTCTTGTTTTGTTAAAGTTTTTTATAGTTTATATAGGAGATATTTATTTTTATGTTACTCTTCTTAAGATATCTTATTTTTCCTTGTTTCCTTTCCTCATTGGGCTATTTTCCCTATTGGAGCCCCTGGGCTTATAGCATTCTGCTTTTCCAATGAGGGTTGTAGCTTAGCAAGTAATAATAATAATAATAATAATAATAATAATAATATAGTCTTTAATGTTTGTTGTTCTAATCTTCTTTCTTTATTGTCATCATTAACTTCCCCTCTTTATCATCTGTCATTGCTCTTTTTGTTATATTTTCTTTGTGTTTGATAGATATTTCAAGACATGTAATTAAATGTTGGCTCTCCGTCGATAATATTCGTCTAGTTACATTAATATTATCTCCTCTTATTATTTGTGTCTCGATAAGCCTCCTTACTCTGGCCTAAGATAACTTCTCTATGAAGATATTAATAAAAGGAATTTCCTTATGGTTTATGAGTGTCAGCTGTCAAGCCATGAAACATTTTTATTACTACTACTACTAATACTACTACTACTACTACTACTACAAGCTAAGCTATAACCCTGGTTGGAAGAGCAAGATGCTATAAACTTCACTTGTAGTTTTTCCCTATTTCCTCTCCTCACTGGGCTATTTTTCCTGTTGGGGCCCTTGGGCTTATAACTAGATTTATAGCTTAGCTTGTAATAATAATAATAATAATGATAATAATGATAATAATAATGATAATAATAATAATAATCATAATAATAATAATAATAATAATAAT
>NC_090726.1:45674506-45682006 GCF_036898095.1 Palaemon carinicauda | reverse complement strand
TGCTCTCTGATTGGTTAGAATTATTCTTGTCCAACCAATCAGCGATCAGGAAACTTCTCCGAGCTACAAGGGCACCCACCGCTGCGAGTCGGTGCAAATCTGCCTCGCTAAGAA
Source organism: Palaemon carinicauda (assembly GCF_036898095.1). Taxonomy (NCBI): domain Eukaryota; kingdom Metazoa; phylum Arthropoda; class Malacostraca; order Decapoda; family Palaemonidae; genus Palaemon; species Palaemon carinicauda. The sequence goes on along the minus strand of NC_090726.1, from coordinate 45,681,892 downwards.
AAATTGACTATAGTGGGTATATAATTACCTTATTAAATCAGATATACATAAGATTATGTGTATGCTAAAACCCTCTGTGGGCTTGCCAATAGTATCCTCTTGGTGTGCGTTGTAATTATAAAGACCAATTATGTCGATGGAAATTCCAGTCATGACGTCACGTAGTTTGACCTCGAAGGAAAGTCTCGCTGACGAAAGTAGCAATCATATTGATAATTATATTTTGATATCGTTCTATGCTCTTTATTATTATTATTATTATTATTATTATTATTATTAGCCAAGCTACAACCCTAGTTGGAAAAGCAAGATGCTATAAGCCCAACGGCTCCAATAGGGAAAATTAGCCCAGTGAGGAAAGGAAATAAGGAAATAAATAAAAGATGAGAATAAATTGACAATAAATCATTTTAAAAACAGTAACAACGTCAAAAACAGATATGTCCTATATAAACTATAAAAAGACATTATTATTATTATTATTATTATTATAATTATTATTACTAGCCAAACTACAACCCTAATTGGAAAAGCAAGATGCTATAAGCCCAAGGGCTCCAATAGGGGAAAAATAGCCCAGTGAGGAAAGGAAATATGGAAATAAATAAATGATGAGAATAAATTAACAATAGATCATTCTAAAAAAACAGTAACAACGTCAAAAACAGATATGTCCTATATAAACTATTAACAACGTCAACAACAGATATGTCATATATAAACTATAAAAAGACTTTGTCTGCCTGGTCAACATCAGAATATTTCCTCCAACTTTGAATAACTCTTCAGCTAAATAAAGCTGCGTGATATCTAGCAATTAGGATTTAGAAAGAATAAGTTTTCTTCCTTTTTTTGAAATTTTTATAGTTTATATATAAAAATTATTTTAATGTTACTGTTCTTAAGATATTTTAATTTATTAATTTTTTTGTTGTTTATTTATTTCTTTATTGCTTTCTATTGAATTGGGACTCCATATCCTTATATATACATACACACACACACACACACACACATATATATATATATATATAGTATAGATATATCTAGTATATTATATACATATATATATATATCTCAACTGTAACTCTTGTATTTTTTATTAAATATTATTATTATCATTATTATTATTGTTTATTATTAGTATTATTATTATTATTTTTATCATTATCATTATAATAATTATCATTATAATAATTATCATTATTATTATTATTATCATTATTATTTTTATAATTATTGTTATTACTTGCTAAGCTACAACCCTAGTTGGGAAAGCAGGATGCTATAAGCCCCGGGGCTTGTACAGAGAAAATAGCCCAGTGAGGAAAGGAAACAAGGAAAAATAAAATATCTTGAGAACAGTAACAGCATTGTAATAAATATTTCCTTTTAAGCTATAAGAACCTTGACAAGGAAAATAGCCCGGTGAGGAAAGGAAATAAGGAAAAATGAAATATTTTAAGAATAGTAACAACATTGAAAGAAATTTTTCCTTATGAACTAACAACTTTAACAGGGAAAATAGTCCAATGAGAAAAGGAAACAAGGAAAAATAAAATAATTTTAGAACAGTAACAACATTGAAATAAATATATCCTTATAATCTATAAAATCTTTTAAGAGAAAAATAGATTAGTAAGGAAAGAAGACATGGAAAAGTAAAATATCTTAAGAACAGTGACATTAAAATAGATTTTTCCTTATAAACTATTAAAAATTTTAACAGGCAAGAGGAAGAAAAATAAGATAGAATAGTGTGCCCGAGTGTACCCTCAAACTGGATTTTTTAGTACCCAATAATAATAATGTAAGTACTTATGTAAAGTATATAGTGATTGCTGCCTTACGTGTGTGTACGTGGTACACACGATACCAAGTACCATTTGGATGCTGTGCAAGATGAACAATGGCAAAATTGTCTGACAGTTGTTTGAGGTTCGAAATATTACCCTTTTTTTTTTTTTTTTTTTTTTTTTTTTTTTTTTTTTTTTTTTTTTACCTCGTTCCACGTATGCTTTCATGAACAGTAAACGTATGTTTCTGGGAATAAGTCTCTCTCTCTCTCTCCTCTCTCTCTCTCTCTCTCCTCTCTCTCTCTCTCTCTCTCTCTCAAGCACAGATTGCATTCCAAATTTTTTTCTAAATTTTATGTAGAAACGAAACTAAGAAAGTGAGTTCGTATTAAATCCTCTCTCTCTCTCTCTCTCTCATCTCTCTCTCTCTCTCTCCTCTCTCTCTCTCCTCTCTCTCTCTCTCTCTCTCTCTCTCTCTCTCTCAAGCACAGATTGCATTTCAAATATTTTCTCTAAATTCTATGTAAGAACGAAACTGTAAGCAAGTGTATTCCTATTAAAGTCTCTCTCTCTCTCTCTTTCTCTCTCTCTCTTCTCTCTCTCTCCTCTCTCTCTCTCTCTCTCTCTCTCTCTCTCTCTCTCTCAAGCACAGATTGCATTCCAAATATTTTTTCTAAATTCTATGTAGAAACGAAACTGTAAGCAAGTGTATCCTATTAAAGTCTCTCTCTCTTTCTCTCTCTCTCTCTCTCTCTCTCTCTCTCTCTCTCTCTCTCTCTCTCTCTCTCTCTCTCTCTCTCTCTCTCAAGCACAGATTGCATTCCAAATATTTTTTTCTAAATTCTATGTAGAAACGAAACTGTAAGCAAGTCTATTCGTATTAAATTCTCTCTCTCTCTCTCTCTCTCTCTCTCTCTCTCTCTCTCTCTCTCTCTCTCTCTCTCCTCTCTCTCTCTCTCTCAAGCACAAATTGCATTCCGAATATTTTTTTCTAAATTCTATGTAGAAACGAAACTGTAAGCAAGGACTATTCGTATTAAATTATCTCTCTCTCTCTCTCTCTCTCTCTCTCTCTCTCTCTCTCTCTCTCTCTCTCTCTCTCTCTCTCAAGCACAGATTGCATTCAAATATTTTTTTCTAAATTCTATGTAGAAACGAAACTATAAGCAAGTGTATCTCTATTAAAGTCTCTCTCTCTCTCTCTCTCTCTCTCTCTCTCTCTCTCTTCTCTCTCTCTCTCTCTCTCTCTCTCTCTCTCTCTCTCTCAAGCACATATTGCATTTCAAATATTTTTTCTAAATTCTATTTAGAAACGAAACTGTAAGCAAGTGTATCTCTATTAAAGTCTCTCTCTCTCTCTCTCTCTCTCAAGCACAGATTGCATTCCAAATATTTTTTCTAAATTCTATGGAGAAAACGAAACTGTAAGTATATTCGTATTAAATTCTCTCTCTCTCTCTCTCTCACTCTCTCTCTCTCTCTCTCCTCTCTCTCTCACTCTCTCTCTCTCTCTCTCTCTCTCTCTCTCTCTCAAGTACAGATTGCATTCCAAATATTTTTTCTAAATTCTATGTAGAAAGGAAATTGTAAGCAAGTGTATTCCTATTAAAGTCTCTCTCTCTCTCTCTTCTCTCTCTCTCTCTCTCTCTCTCTCTCCTCTCTCTCTCTCTCTCTCTCAAGCACAGATTGCATTCCAAATATTTTTTTCTAAATTCTTTGTAGAAACGAAGCTGTAAGATATTGTACTCCTATTAAAGTCTCTCTCTCTCTCTCTCTCTCTCTCTCTCTCTCTCTCTCTCTCTCTCTCTCTCTCTCTCTCAAGCACAGATTGCATTCCAAATATTTTTCTAAATTCTATGTAGAAACGAAACTGTAAGCAAGTCTATTCGTATTAAATTCTCTCTCTCTCTCTCTCTCTCTCTCTCCTCTCTCTCTCTCTCCTCTCTCTCTCTCTCTCTCTCTCAAAAGTACAGATTGCATTCCAAATATTTTTTCTAAATTCTGTGTAGAAACGAAACTGTAAGCAAGTGTATTCCTATTAAAGTCTCTCTCTCTCTCTCTCTCTCTCTCTCTCTCTCTCTCTCTCTCTCTCTCTGAAGCTGGGTAGACGAATGAGAGACATAGGTTAATCATGTCTTCTGAGTTCTGAGATAGGGGAAACTAGAGTACGCAACCCGTCAAACGTGATGGGTAAATATTTAGGCATCAACTCTTCCTACCCCTACCCCCCCCCTTTCCTGACTAAAATCCCTCTCACCTGGGTATGACTAGTCCTTACTCCCCTTCCAGAGGGACAGGGAGAGAATGAGTGGACATATGTTAGAAACGGTTTGCAATTTTCTCGTAAAGGTTTAGATTTTATTAATAGCACTATTTTTGGTTTGAGGATGCTATAATGTTGCATAAATTGCATAGAAATCACAATTAAACGAATTCAAAATACTATAATGTTGCATAAATTGCATAGAAGTAACGTTGCATAAATTGCATCGAAATCACAATTAAACGAATTCAAATACTATAATGTTGCATAAATTGCATAGAAGTAACGTTGCATAAATTGCATCGAAATCACAATTAAACGAATTCAAAGTACTGTAACGTTGCATAAATTGCATAGAAATCACTATAACGAATCAAAATACTATAATGTATAAATTGCATAGAAATCGCAATCAAACGAATTCATAATTTCACCGCAAAGTTACAACCTGGATACAACTTCTCCCTTCAATCTCCGCTTCTGTGTTTGACAGGGTTGTGGGTTCGCGTCCCACTTAAACTCTTTAGTTTCTTTGGTCGCTGCAACCTCACCATCCTTGTGATGGAGGGGGAGTTTGGGGGAGCCTATAAGTCTTATCTGCTGAGTCATCAGCAGCCATTGCTTGGTCCTCCCTGGTCCTAGCTTGGGTGGAGATAGGGCTTGGGCGCTGATCATATGTATATATGGTCAGTCTCTATGGCATTGTCCAGCTCGATAGGGCATGTCGCTGACCCTTTTCCCTGCCGTTTATGAGTGACCTTTAAACCTCCCCTTAAGTTTTCACTAAAGCGAAGGGTAGGAAGAGACTCTTCTGCTATGGTAAGCCGCTTTTCTAGAAGGACATTCCAAAATCAAACCATTGTTCTCTAGTCTTGTGTAGTGCCATAGCCTTTGTACCATGGTTTTCCACTGTCTTGGGTTAGAGTTCTCTTCCTTGAGGGTACACTCGGGCACACTGTTCTATCTAGTTGTTAAAGTTTTTATAGTTTATATAAGAAATATTATTTCAATATTGTTACTATTCTTGAAATATTTATTTTTCCTTATTTTCTCTTCTCACTGGGCTATTTTCCCTGTTGGGGCCCCTGGGCTTGTAGCATCATGCTTTTCCAACTAGGGTTGTGGCTTAATAATAATAATAATAATAATAATAATAATAATAATAATAATGCCCTGTTTTTATAGATTCAAAAAGAGTTTATGATATGTTTTTCTTATGCTTACTATAATTTATTCCAACTTTTGTTAAAGTATGTGAAAAATTTCAAATTCACGTAGCGTGCATCCGAAAACAAGCTTCCGTAGTTGACTTTGACGTTGTTAACCTTTTACCCCTAGGCTATTTGGAACTTTCGAACCCTTAACCCCCAGGCGTTTTTTTTTTTCAAGCACATTTTGCAATATATATTTTTTAAATTGCTCTAATAGTCTTAATTTTCGTCATAGAGAGGTCAGGTTGGTCTCATTCTTTTTAAAATGCCTGAAGTTTCTCATAAATTTATCAAAAATATGCAAATAAAAAAAAATAAATAAATAGCAGTTTTTTGCAAGGACGTACCAGTACGTCCATGGGGGTAAAGGGATGAGATTTGTGAAACGTACCGGTACGTCCATTGAGGGTAAAGGATGAGTTTTGTGAAACGTACCAGTACGTCCATTGGGGTAAAGGGATGAGTTTTGTGAAACGTACCAGTACGTCCATGAGGGTAAAGGGATGAGTTTTGTGAAACGTACCAGTACGTCCATTGGGGTAAAGGGATGAGTTTTGTGAAACGTACCAGTACGTCCATTGGGGTAAAGGGATGAGTTTTGTGAAACGTACCAGCACGTCCATTAGGGGTAAAGGGTTAAGATTACTTACCATCACAATACTTTATGATATCTTTATTCTTCAACATTATTGGCAAAACATATATCTAAGGGGGAATTATAGTTTGGTAAATGATAGTTGATTCATATTACTGATATTATTCGGGTAAAATACTTTTTAACCAATCATCTAGTAGGAAACTATCCCGAGCTAAAAGGGCACTCGTGCGATTCGGGTAAAATACTATTTAACCAATCAGCTAGTAGGAAACTATCCCGAGCTAAATGGGCACTCGTGCGAGTGAGTGTAAAATACTTTTTAACCAATCGGCTAGTAGGAAACTATCCCGAGCTAAAGGGGCACTCGTGCGATTCGGTAAAATACTTTTTAACCAATCAGCTAGTAGGAAACTATACCGAGCTAAAAGGCACTCGTGCGATTCGGGTAAAATACTTTTTAAACCAATCAGCTAGTAGGAAACTATCCCGAGCTAAAAGGGCACTTGTGTGATTCGGTAAAATACTTTTTAAACCAATCAGCTAGTAGGAAACTATCCCGAGCTAAAAGGGCACTCGTGCGAGTGAGTGTAAAATACTTTTTAACCAATCAGCTAGTAGGAAACTATACGAGCTAAAAGGGCACTCGTGCGATTCGGGTAAAATACTTTTTAACCACTCAGCTAGTAGGAAACTATCTCGAGCTAAAAGGGTACTCGTGCGAGTGAGTGTAAATGTGCTTCAAGAAAAAAAAGATGTATAATACTACGTACAGGAGGGTACAGTCTTGGAAGATTTGAATGCAAAGTATGATGGTCAGAGTTATGAAAAATCTTATTCAACATGCATAACGAACTAATTGAACGACGGCGCCAAAGATTAATATCTAGATCAGGAATAAGTAGGTTGATAGAACTTAAGTTCTTGCCCAAGAGATTAAGATTAGAATGAGCAGCTAAAGAACAGATAGAAGAACAATACTCGAAACAAGGTAGAATGAAAGAATTAAAACCCTTCTTCAGAATAGATTGATCACCGAAAACTTTAAGACTTTCTCAATGAGCCCTTTGTGTGTGTGTGTGTGTGTGCGCGCGCGCAATTAAAGGATCGACAGACTGACTGTGTTTCTCAAAAGTAAAATTGCAGTCGAGAATCACACATAAAATTTCTAGTCATACAAAGTTAAAGAACATTATCAATGCTGAGATCCGGATGTTGAGGAGCCACTGGCCTTTACCTACTTACAATCATACGTTGAGTTTTGTTAGGATTCAACTTCATGTCCCATAATTTGCACCATGCACTAGTTCTGGCTAGATCTCTATTTAAGGATTCAGCAACCCCAGATCTACATTCAGGAGATGGAATTGAGGCAAAGAGAGTAGCATCATCTGCAAATTCAACACTAAACTTCAATAAAGTACAACAAACCAGTAGAAGAAAGAGAGAGAGAGAGAGAGAGAGAGAGAGAGAGAGAGAGAGAGAGAGAGAGAGAGAGAGAGAGAGAGAGTCATTCCATCT
>NC_090726.1:45667150-45669650 GCF_036898095.1 Palaemon carinicauda | reverse complement strand
GTGACTGATTATTATGTACATATGAAAAACATATCTTTACTCATTGCTTTCACTTATTTAACCGGTCTGTAGCCACATATTTAGACGGTCTGTAAACACTTATTTAACTGGCCTGAAGTCACTTATTCAGCCGGTCTGAAGTCACTTATTTGGCTGATCTGAAACCACTTCTTTAGCCGGTTTATGGCCATTTATTTAGCCGCTCTGTAGTGACTTATTTAGCCGGTCAATAGCCACATATTTAGCCGGTCTATAGCCATTTATTTAGCCACTCTGTAGTCACTTAATTAGACAGTCTATAGCCACTTATTTAGCCTGCCTGTAGCCATTAAGTTAGCCGGTCTGTAGCTACTTCTATAGCCTGCCTGTAGCCACTAAGTTAGCCGGTCTGTAGCCACTTATTTAACCGGTCTGAAGTCATTTATTTAGCCGGTCTGAAAACATTTATTTAGCCGGCCTGTAGCTACTAATTTAGCCGGTTTGTAGCCACTTATTTAGCCGGTCTGAAAACACCTATTCAGCTGACCTGTAGCCACTTATTTAGCCGTTCTGTAGCCACTTATTTGGCCGGACTGAAAACACCTATTTAGCGGGTCTGTAGCCACTAATTTAGCCGGTCTGTAGCCACTTATTTAGCCGGTCTGAAAACACTTTTTTAGCTGGCCTTTAGCCACTTACTTACCCGGCCTGTAGCCACTTATTTAGCGTGCCTGTAGCCATTTAGCCGGTCTGTAACCACTTAGTGATCCGGTCTGTAGTCACTTATTTAGCCACTTTGTAGCCACTTATTTAGCTGGTCTGAAAACACTTTAGCCGGTCTGTAGCCACTAATTTAGCTGGTCTGTAGCCACTAACTTAAATGGTCTGTAGCCACCTAGCCGGTCTGAAAACACTTTAGCCGGTCTGTAGCCACTTATTAACCTGGTCTGAAAACACTTATTTAGCTCGCCTGTACCCACTTACTTAGCTGGCCTCTAGCCACTTATTTAGCCGGTCTACAGCCTCTTCAAGTGACGTCAGTGGCAATAGATGCTGCTCTTGCCGGTATGTAGCCTCTACAAGTATCTTTTACCTCTGTGACGTCAATAGTAATTGACGCTGTGGTTTCTCACGTCGAAAATCTTTCTGGAGCATGTCGTCTGACGCATTGTTCGAACAGTGGATGATTCGTCGATAATATTTCTAACGTTAATTCTATGTAGAACTAATATCATTTTCTCTTTCCCTACACAGATACAACGAATAAATAGCTTATTCTCTACATATTCTCCTCTGTCCTTATACACCTGACAACACTGAGATTACCAAACAATTCTTCTTCACCCAAGCGGTTAACTACTGCATTGTAATTGTTTAGTGGCCACTTTCCTCCTGGTAAGGGTAGAAGAGACTCTTCAGCTATGGTAAGCAGCTCTTGTAGGAGAAGGACACTCCAAAATCAAACCATTGTTCTCTAGTCTTGGGTAGTGCCACAGCCTCTGTACCATGGTCTTTCTATGTGTTGGGGTATAGTTCTCTTGCTTGAGGGTACACTCAAGCACACTATTCTATCTTATTTCTCTTCCCCTTGTCTTGAGTTTTTATATTTTATAAAGGAAATATTTATTTTAATGTTACTGTTCTTAAAATATTTTATTTTTCCTTGCTTCCTATCATCACTGGGCTATTTTTCTTGGTGCCCCTGGGGTTAGAGCTTCCTGCTCTTCCAACTAGGGTTGTAGCTTAGCAAGTAAAAATAACAATAATGATAATAATAATAATAATAATATAGTAATAATAATAATAAGAATATTGATAATAATAATGTAGTAATAATAATAATAATAATAATTATAATAATAATAATAATAATAATATGGTAGTAGTAGTAACAATAATAATAATAATAATAATAATAATAATAATAATAATAATAATATGGTAGTAGTAGTAACAATAATAATACTAATAATAATAATAATAATAATAATAATAATAATAATAATAATAATTACGTTAATTTTTCTATTTTACACCTGAAACTGCGGCACATTTGCCCTGCATGCAATCATACTGAGTCTGTCTCTCAGACACCTGCGGAATCATGACATCCTTAAAAAGTTCCTTCTGCGGCATAGTAGGAGCCTACCAAAGTAGCATCTCGCATGTTCAATTAGTCTCATATCAGTAGCTTTAAAGAGTTTGCACATATCCAAGAGCCTCTCACGGTACCAGAAATCGTGAGGGTTCCTAAAATTTCTCGAAACCCTTTTTTTTTTAAAGTCTCTGGTAAACTTCCATGTTGGATTAACTGTGATATTGTTCTCTGCTGGAGCATTTAAAGTTAATTGCCTTATTAGTTTATATATTTTCTCTTTTATTGTTATTATAATTTTTTTAGTCAGTCTACAGAGATGTGGTTAATAGGGTGGGGTTCCTCAGGAGGCCATTGTTGTTTCTGTTGAAAGACACTATAGCAGAGACTCCATATATATGTATATATATATATATATATATATAT
>NC_090726.1:45649650-45662150 GCF_036898095.1 Palaemon carinicauda | reverse complement strand
TAGCCATTGCCTTTCCCTCCCTGGTCCTAGCTGATCTTGTATGTATGGGTCAGTCTCCCCATCCGTGTGAGCTAAGGATAAGGAGTGTGAGGAGCCTATAGGTCAACCTACCGAGTCATCAGTAGCCATTGCCTCGCACTCCCTGGTCCTAGCTTGGATGGAGAGGCGTCTTGGGTTGATCTTATATATATGTGCTCAGTCTCTACGGCATGGTCTTGCTAGCTAGCTAATATTGTCACTGCCCCTTGCCTCTCCCACTCATGACCCGCCTTTAGGCCGGGAGCACACTAGCGACTCTGTGGCGCCACAAAGCCACAACATCGTGTGGCGGGTAATGTAGTCTCCTATAGGTTTCCATTGTTTTCAAAGCCACGCCACGCCTGTGGCGGGGATGAGCGACAGAGAGCCACAATCGCTTGCCACGGTCGCTAGTTTGCGCGGCAAAACTTGAAAACAATGGAAACCTATGGGAGACCACATCCCCGCCACACGATGCTGTGGCTTTGTGGCGCCACAGAATCGCTAGTGTGCTCCCTGCCTTAAACCGGATAACTTGACATTGACGAGGCCTGGTTAGTGTAAAGAGCAACAGTTGCATTGTTTATGAGCTTTTTTTTTTTTCTTGAATTTGTGAGAGTTGTTATTTGCTTCTGACAGCTCCATTTTCCACATCAGTATATGTTGGGATTGATTCGGTGTTGAAGAGCTGGTTAGGAATGGAATCAAGATTATGGTGATTTACTGTTCTGCGGGATTTTTACATCAGGTCTTATGTATATTAATGTGTGTAAATATATATATATATATATACTATATATATATATATATATATATATATATATACTATATTTAAACAGTATGTATAAATATGTATGTTTATTTAGATATAGATAGATATATTCATATACTCTCTCTCTCTCTCTCTCTCTCTCTCTCTCTCTCTCTCTCTCTCTCTCTCTCTCTCTCTCTGTATATATATATATATATATATATATATATATATATATATGTAACGTATATGTATATATAATCATAAATATGTACATATGCACACATAAAAAGGAATATATGGAAATTTTATATATATATATATATATATATATATAGTATATATATATATATATATATATATATATATACTGTACACACATACATACATACATACATACATACACACACATATACATAGATGGCTCAAACCTGCATTCAAGTAGCCTCAGTCGACAGACATAGAAAGGACAGGGAAGACTCAAAGTTCTCGTAGCTTCAGTCTTCAGACATAGAAAGACTCAAAGATCTCAATAACCTAGAACAACGAAGGTAGTACTGCCTTGCTCATGCAGACAGCCCCAACTCTTCTCTTAGTCTTGCCTCGGACGGAAGCGTTTGTCTCTCGTGGTCTGTTGTTAACATGCAATATTATCGAGTTAGCTTTTCTTCAAATACACCTCTGGTTATTTGGACGCCAGTTGCCTTCGGGGGGCGGGGGGAAGAATGTTGCTGGCGTGAAATCATAGGGGTGGGAGGAAGTTGGGATATGAAGAAAGAGAAAAACTGGATTAAAAAAAGCTTTTGGTTGCTCTCTCTCTCTCTCTCTCTCTCTCTCTCTCTCTCTCTCTCTCTCTCTCTCTCTCTCTCTCTCTCTCTCTCTCTCTCTCTCTCTCTCAGGAAATCTCAAGAAGAAAAAGGAATTGAAAAGCTTTAGGTCTCTCTCTCTCTCTCTCTCTCTCAGTAAGAAAAACTAAAAAAACTAAATTAAAGAGGTTTGGTCTCTCTCTCTCTCTCTCTCTCTCTCTCTCTCTCTCTCTCTCTCCTCTCCTCTCTCTCTCTCCTCTCTCTCTCTCTCTCAAGAAAAAAAAACTAAAAAACTAAATTAAAAAGGTTTGCGCTCTCTCTCTCTCTCTCTCTCTCTCTCTCTCTCTCTCTCTCTCTCTCTCTCTCTCTCTCTCTCTCTCTCTGTAGTAATTTCTTTACACACAAAATATCAAATACATGGAACAGACTTCCAGCGGATGTATTAAACAGTAACACGGAAAATGAGTTCAAGAATAAGTTAGAGAAGATGATAAAAACTCCTAATGTTCAAACTGCTTTACCAAGAGAAAATGGAGTCTCCCTGGATGGACTAAAGTTTTTGAGACATCCTAAATCCTAGTAACCTCTCTCTCTCTCTCTCTCTCTCTCTCTCTCTCCTCTCTCTCTCTCCCTCTCTCTCTCTCTCCTCTCTCTCTCTCCCTCCCTCTCTCCTCCTCTCTCTCTCTGTAGACTTGTCCTTCTAATGTTTATCCTTCTAATGTTTATAAAGAAATTTTATTCAATTATTGCCAAAGTATATTTTTTTGAGAAACATAAATAGAATTTTTTTTTTCTTGTGAGTACCTAATATATGTGCATGGATTATTTTTCGTCTTTTTCGTGGTATGGATATTTCAGGGGACCTCTCTCTCTCTCTCTCTCTCTCTCTCTCTCTCTCTCCTCTCTCTCTCTCTCTTTCTCTCTCTCTCTCTCTCTCTCTCTCTCTCTCTCTCTCTCTCTCTCTGTAGACTTGTCCCTGTAATGTTTATAAAGAAATTTTATTAAATTTGTTCCAAAGTATAATCATTTGAGAAATATAAATAGAATTTTTTTTTGTTTTTGGGAGTACCTAATATATGTGGTGAAAGGGTTTTGCGTAGCGCCATGATCAGCAAAGTTGTAATAGTCAGGGCCATCCATACTAGGTTGGTTTGTTGTGAGCGATCAGACCGAAATCTCCCACCATCACCAATCAGCTCTTACCCGCGTGGTGAGGAAAACTGGATAAATCACAGATATATGAATTGACAAGTCTGAGGCCTTTGTCCTGTAGTGGATTGGAAACGAATGCATATGTTGTTGTTGTTTTTTTGTATGTTAGAATCGCCAACGAAGTTGGAAGGAGGTTATGTTTTACCCCCCCTGTTTGTGTGTGTATTTGCTTGTTTATGAACAGCTTCCTGGCCACAATTTTAATCGTAGAGTAATGAAACTTGCAGGGATTAAGTGTTATGTGAAAATCTGGAAATTATTATATTTTGGAAGGTCAAGGTCAAGGTCACGGTAAAACAAAATGTCCAATTCACGTAACCATCCATAAGTTTGGACATCGTTGTCACACAGACTTCAAACTTGGTTCATAGCTGATAGTATGAAAATCCACGCCAATTAATACATGTTAAGGTCAAAGGTCGAGGTCGAAGAACAAGCTGCCGTGGTGGAGGTCTGCGCTCTAGTAAGTGCCCCTCTAGTTAATAATTGTCATTAATAACTGTAACAAGAGTTCCGCTATCTTTTTGTTGTTGTACCTTGTTAGTAATGATTATAAATGTCAGAGGTTAGTGGTAGTATCACACACACACACACACACACACACAAAAAAAAACCATTTGGAAAAAAAAAACTTTCTGGGTCACTATGAAGGTAATAAACTGCCGAATGCTCTGATTATTATTATTATGATGATTATTGGTTTGATTTTGGAGTGTCCTTCTCCTAGAAGAGCTGCTTACCATAGCTAAAGAGTCTGTTCTACCCTTACCAAGAGGAAAGTGGCCTCTGAACAATTACAGTGCAGTAACCCCTTGAGTGAAGAAGAATTATTTGGTAATCTGTGTTGTCAGGTGTATGAGGACAGAGGGAGAATATGTAAAGAATAGGCCAGACTATTCAGTGTGTGTGTAGGCAAAGGGAAAATGAACCGTAACCAGAGAGAAGGATCCAATGTAGTACTGTCTGGCCAGTCAAAAGACCCCATAACTTTCTAGCGGTATTAGTGTCAAAGAACACACTAAAATCAATTTAGTGAGGCCTTTGGGCGTAAGAATAGTTACGGGTATATTGAAATACGTTATAGTACCCATTTTCCCTCAAGTTCAATGACTTTTATGAACTAGATGTCTAGATTCAATGTCAAAATCACATATCGTACTACGTTTTGGAATATGAACGAATCTTTTTTTTTACACTTATAAATGAAAAGAAATCTTTATTATTTTTTATTATTATTACTATCTAAGCTACAACCCTAGTTGGGAAAACAGGATGCTATAAGCCCAGGGGCTCCAACAGGGAAAATAGCCCAGTGAGGAAAGGAAACAAGGGAAAAAAAATATTTTAACAGGAACAACATTAAAATAAATATTTCCTTTATAAATTATAAAAACTTAACAAAACAAGAGAAAGAGAAATATGATAGAATAGTTTGCCTGAGTGTAACCTCAAACATATTTTTTTTCTGGGTTTTTAGAGGTATATCATTAGGGAAAACAATGGATCTTTAACCCCCAATGCATCTTCTTCTTCTTCTCCTTCTCCTTCTTCTTCTTCTTCTTTTCCACCGCTATCCTTCTTCTTCTTCTTCTTCTTTTCCACCTCTATCCCTTCTTCTTCTTCTTCTTCTTCTTCTTCTTATTCTTCTTCTTCTCCACCGCTATCCCTACGTTAAGGGGTCGGTTGCCTGATGCGCCCTCTCCAACGTCTTTTTGGTCTTAAAAGGATTTTGTAATACTTGTACAGCAACGATATATTTACGAGTTATATCTCAAGATGAAGAACGTTGAAACAATATTTAATTTCAGCTTCAATTGCTTATCAAACATTTTCGTAATAGATTATAGTTTACAATTATTATTGATTACAATTATTATTAATACAGGAGCTTGATACTCCAAATTGGGCTCAAATTCAGCTGTTTCCAGTCCACTGCAGGACAAAGGCCTCACAACGTCTTTATTTATGTCTGGCGTTTAGCCAGTTTTCATCACCAAGCTTGGCCAGTACAATTTGGTGATAGCGGTAGACTCTTGTCTGATCGCTCACTGCAAACCAACCTATTATGGTTGGCTATGACTAAAGTCCATTTCTTTTAGCGAGGTGGATTTGCACCGACTCGCAGCGGTGCCCTTTTAGCTCGGAAAAGTTTCCTGATCGCTGATTGGTTAGAATTATCTTGTCCAACCAATCAGCGATCAGGAAAACTTTTCCGAGCTAAAAGGGCACCACTGCGAGTCGGTGCAAATCTGCCTCGCTTATTGAAATTGACTATAGTAGAGCTTTGGTGATCATAGGGAAAATTTTACTTTAGGTAGAACCTTTTATCCAGAGATTTTGTTCATTTTCTTCACAACGAAGTGTCGTAAACTGGAAGGATTTGATTTGCCTGTTCTTAGAGACGCTATTTTTTGGCAAATTATTATGACGGTTGGTCACATATTATTCTTAACATCGGGAATATTGGCTAACAAGGAATTTGCTCTTCAAGTTGTTTGCCGATGCCGACAATTATAGAAATATATTTCATTCGACTGACAGAATGAATGCTGGCAACTAAGACTTGTTATTGTATATCGGATGACTTTTATATTTTTGCCGTATATTGCGTGAATTGCAATTTTTTTTTTTTTTTTTTTTTTTTTTTTGCGCAGCGTGAATTGCAATATTATCTTTGAGAGAGGTAGTTTTGAAGTCTTGTTTAACTAGATGCAGATATCCATATGGACGTCATAAAGGTTTAAAGGCCACTCATGAATGGCAGAGGGAAGGGACATTGACGTTGCCCTCTCGAGTAGGACATTGCCCTAGAGAATGACCATACATACTAATATTTAGCGCCCAAGGTCCCTCTCCATCCATGCAAGGCCCCAAGGAGGGCCAGACAATGGCTGCTGATGACTCAGCAGATACACCTATAGGCTCTCCCAAACCCCCATCTTTAGTTCACAAGGATGGTAAGGTTGCAGACACTAAAGGCACTAACGAGTTTGAGCGGGACTCGAACCCCCGACTGGCAAACAGCAAGCAGAAACGTTATCAGTCAGGCCACAACGATGCCAGGCTTGGGTTCGAGTCCTGCTCAAACTCGTTAGTTTATTTGGGCGCTGCAACCTAACCATCCTTGTGAGCTAAGGATAGTGGCGTTTTGGGAAGCCTACAGGTCTAACTGCTGAGTCATCAGCAGCCATTGCCTGGCCCTCCTTGGTCGGCGAGGGGCCTTGGGCGCTGATCATATGTATATAAGGTCAGTCTCTAGGGCATTGTCCTGCTTGATAGGGCAATGTCACTGTCCCTTGGCCCTGCTATTCATGAGTTGCCTTTAAACCTCTAAATAGCCTATATTGCTTCTATTCTTTGTGCTTTGGTTACAGATGTCATATGTATATATGGTCAGTCTCTAGGGCATTGTCCTGCTTGATAGGGGCAATGTCAATGTCCCCTTGCCCCTGCCATTCATGAGTTGCCTTTAAACATTTAAATAGCCTATATTGCTTCTATTCTTTGTGCTTTGGTTACAGATGTCATATGTATATATGGTCAGTCTCTAGGGCATTAACCTGCTTGATAGGGCAATGTCACTGTCCCTTGCCCCTGCCATTCATGAGTTGCCTTTAAACCTTTAGATAGCCTATATTGCTTCTATTCTTTGTGCTTTGGTTACAGATGTCATATGTATATATGGTCAGTCTCTAGGGCATTAACCTGCTTGATAGGGCAATGTCACTGTCCCTTGCCCCTGCCATTCATGAGTTGCCTTTAAACATTTAAATAGCCTATATTGCTTCTATTCTTTGTGCTTTGGTTACAGATGTCATATGTATATATGGTGTCTAGGGCATTGTCCCTGCTTGATAGGGCAATGTCACTGTCCCTTGCCCCTGCCATTCATGAGTTGCCTTTAAACCCTTTAGATAGCCTATATTGCTTCTATTCTTTGTGCTTTGGTTACAGATGTCATATGTATATATGGTCAGTCTCTAGGGCATTGTCCTGCTTGATAGGGCAATGTCACTGTCCCTTGCCCCTGCCATTCATGAGTTGCCTTTAAACATTTAAATAGCCTATATTGCTTCTATTCTTTGTGCTTTGGTTACAGATGTCACGGTTTATAATATGCACATTGTTCGAGTGAAGGTGAGCTCGCGTGTTCAGTATCAATACATCTATGCGTAGGATGTTTCCTACAGCTAAACAATACTTCGGTTTTGCTAAAATTACTTCCGGTAGGGGAGAAATTGCTAGAGTTTCAAACTCAGAAGGGGAAGGGAATTGAAAATCCAAGTTGATCGTATGATCAGCTGATTTCGTTAACCTCTCGCGCACATACTCATATCATATATATATATATATATATATATATATATATATATATATATATATATATATATATATATATATAATTGTGATATCCCCATATGTTGTACATATGCTAACATATCTTATTTGTCTAATGTTTATTTTTCCATTTTCTTTGTAAATACATCACCTTATTTCAGCGCCATCTTCATTCCATTTTTCTCATTATCTTTTGTTTACACTCACCTTCCTGCTGTAAATCATCCCTGTTTTCTTACCTTACAAGTTATAAGGTAATCCCAAATTTATTGATTTGGTTAGAATACTATATATATATATATACTATATATATATATATATATATATATATATATATATATATATATATGTATATATATATATATATAATATATATATATATATATCTGTATATATATATCTGTTTATATATGTTATATATATGTATGTATATATATAATATATTAATATATATATATATATATATATATATATATATATATATATATATATAGTCATCAGCCGTTGATAATTCACTGCAGGAAAAATGCCTCAGACGTGTCCTCCCATTTGCTTCTGTTAATGGTCTTTCCATGGCGTTTCACACCAGCAAACTTTCTTAGTTTGTCAATCCATCGTCTCCTCTTTCTTCCCCTGCATCCTTTGCAGTCCCTACATGTATATATATATATATATATATATATATGTATATATATATATATATGTATATATATATATATATGTATATATATATATATATATGTATATATATATATACACATATATATATATATAGATAGATAAATAGATATATTTATATATATAGATATATATATATATATATATATATATATATATAGATATAAATATATATATATATATATATATATATATATATAAATATATATATAGATATATATATATATATATATATATATTATATATATATATATATATATATATATATATATATGTGTGTGTGTGTGTGTGTGTGTGTGTTTATGCACTTTACTTCAAGCATAAAAAGTATCCTCTAACCAATTACGACGAAAAATTGAAAGAATCATAAATTAGAAGATCGCCTACTTAGCTTACTAAAAAACAAATGTTATGAAGGTGAAGAGAGAGGTCGCTTGAACGACTTAAAAAAAACCGGATGTGTTTATATTTCACATGCTTTTTTCTTACCCTTTTATAACATTGTATTGTTCTTCCTTTGTAGGGGTCTTGTGCAGTGATAAAGAGATCCTTATGGAGTCCTTTTTTAACCCATAGAGCATTGTTCAGACATAGGTAATTTCGCGTAACAAGGCTCTCCTTGCGTGGGACTTTGCCGGAATTTACAACTGGTTTTGATATGAGGGAAAATTGCGCATTGTCTTCTTATAAAGGATCATTTCGTTAATTCTAACATTCAGCTTGGAGTCCTGCAATCTCTCTCTCTCTCTCTCCCCTCTCTCTCTCTCTCTCTCTCTCTCTCTCTCCATGTTCCCTGCCTGTTCTCATTATCCAAAAGTCATTTACTTTTGACACGGATAATTCTCTCTCTCTCTCTCTCTCTCTCTCTCTCTCTCTCTCTCTCTCTCTGTCTCCATGTTCCCTGCCTGTTCTCATTATCCAAAAGTCATTTACTTTTGACACTGATATTTCTCTCTCTCTCTCTCTCTCTCTCTCTCTCTCTCTCTCTCTCTCTCTCTCTCTCTCTCTCTCTCAAATAAGTCTTCATGTTCCCCGGTTCACAGTAACCAAATGTCATTTAGTTTTGGCACTGATAATTCTCTCTCTCTCTCTCTCCTCTCTCTCTCTCTCTCTCTCTCTCTCTCTCTCTCTCTCTCTCTCTCTCTCTCTCTCTCAAGTATAGAAAGGGTTTCATGCGATCAGATTATGGAACTATAGGTCAAGATTAACATTTGTTGTATTAATTTTTATTTGTATTTACACAGACTAGTATATATATGTAATATATATGCTTATATGTATATATATATATATATATATATATATATATATATATAAATATTTGAGAGAGAGAGGTACCCAATTGGCTTAATATGTATGTTTATATATATATATTATATATATATATATATATATGTATATATATATACACATATATATATATACACACATATATATATATATATATATATATACTATATATATACACACATATATATTATATATATATATATATATATAAATATATATATATATATATATATATTATGTGTGTGTATGTATATATACACATATACACTATATTTATAAAGATAGATAGTGATATATGTTCGTATGTATGGAGTCTTCCATGAAATAACTATATATGAAAACAAATTCCTTTACCAATAATAGAAATGAGAAACGGGTTCATATAAATGTTGAAGGTAACGTAAAATAAAAAGACACAACAGGGATTAGTTTCATGGAAGAAATATATATATATATATTTTTCATGAAATGGCATAACAATTAAAAAAGTATTTAAAGTGAATCGTAACACTATCAAAATGATAAAATAAATGGGATAATGACTACTTCAAAACACTTTACAAAGATTTCCTGGGTTTTTTTTTCTAAAAAGAAAGATTTTTTTTATTTCAGATAAGATTTGCCGAGTTTTCCTAATGGCAATAATTTTCATATGATAACATTTGTAGATCCACATAACGTGTTTATGTATTTATGCATGTATGTATGTATGTATGTATATATATATTATACATATATATATATATATATATATACATATATATATAAATATTTATATATAAATATATATATATATATTGTATTAAAAAAATTCCCTTCGTGTTAACTTTGATACATTAGTATTTTACTTCACTAGAGGTAAACGTAATTTCTGTTTCTGTAAATATAATATATACTATATATATATATATATATATATATATATATATATATATATATATATATATATATATATATATATTTATATCAAACAAAAGTCCCTTCGTGTTGACATTGATACATTACTATTTTACTTCACTAAAGGCAAACGTATATCCTGTTTTTCTAAAAAAAACAAAATTTCCAGATGATAAAATTTCCAGACCCCACATGACGCGTATATAAAAAAATATCGTATCAAACAAAAAATATATTGTATTGACATTGACGTATTACTGTTTTTTCTTCACTCAAGGTAAACTTGTTTTTCACCTGGACAGTTTAGCCCACTTACTTTTGTCATGCTGCTGTTTATAATTCGATCATTTGTACACCAACTGATTTTCTCTATAGTCAATTTCTTTTAGCGGAGGCATATTTGCACCGACTCGCAGTGGTGCGCTTTTAGCTCGGAAAAGTTTCCTGATCGCTGATTGGTTGGACAAGATAATTCTAACCAATCAGCGATCAGGAAACAAGTTCTTACTGGATCATTACGATAATGGGGTTTATTGTGGGTGTGACGAATCGGTAAAACATGTGTTGACAATAGTTTGGAAATGTCTCGGATGTGTTGTTAAATATGAGCTTAAAATATATTCTTTGTTGAATCTCCACATTCTGTGCATTTTCAGTAGTGTTTCGATTCAAATATATTATCTCTCTCTCTCTCTCTCTCTCTCTCTCTCTCTCTTCTCTCTCTCTCTCTCTCTCTCTCTCTCTCTCTCTCTCTATATATATATATATATATATAAATATATATATATATATATATATATATATAAATATATATATATATTCATATATATATATGTATATATATATATATATATGTATATATATATATCTGTGTATATATATATATATATATATATATATATATATATCTGTGTATATTATATATATATCTGTGTATATATATATATATCTGTGTATATATATATATATATTCTATATATATATTATATATATATATATATATATATATATTATATATCTATGTATATATATATATATACATATATATATCTATCTATATATTGTGATATTTATTTGTATACTGTATATTTTCTATCTATCTATTTATATATACAATATGTGTGTATATATATATATATATATATATATATCTATATATAATATATATATATACTGTATATATACATATACATATATATACAGTAATATATTATATATATATATATATATATATATACTGTATATATTATATATTATATATATATATATTTATACTGTATATATATAAATATATATATATATATATATATATATATATATATATATATATATTGTGATTTATAAATTACGTTGTTGTAAACAAAAGAAATTTCGTTCTGGGAGGTCATCAGCATTAATGGTGTAATTCAAAACACATACACTCAGTGAAGCCAAGCGTTTTATTTAATTCAAGCTCAAAATATTATTATTATTATTTATTATTATTATTATTATTATTATTTATTTGTTTTTTTTATTCACCCCGAAAGCTTTATTATTGTTATTATTATCATTATCTTTATTATTATTATGAGTACTAGCTAAGTTACAACCCTAGTTATAAAAGCGGGATGGTCTAAGTCAAATACCTCTCACAGGAAAAAAATAGCCTGGCGAGGAAAGTAGAATGAATAAACTACAAGAGGAAGTACGAACAACTAAAATAAAAACCCTTTAAGAACAGTAAAATGCCATTAAAATAGACCCTTTCATATACAAACAATAAAAGAGACTTATTTCAACCTGTTTTACATAAAACAGTCGCTGTAAGTTTGAACTTTTGAAGTTCCCACCGATTCAAATGAATTGATATAAGAAAATATAATTACAAAGGGTAATATTTTGCATAAACTTTAAATAATTAACCAATATTATTCAAAGAATTCGTTAATGAAAGGAATGACTATATAAAACAAATCAGTACTTTCCTTCCGTAATAAATACATCACGTATAATCGCTCTCGGTAAAAAAAAAAGAAATAATATAATAATAATAATCATAATAATAATAATAATAATAATATAATAATAATAATCTATTATTCAAAGAATTTGTTAATGAAAGAAATGTCTTTATGAAACAAATCAGTACTTTATTCCGTAATGAAACATCACGTATAATCACTCTTGGTTAAAAAATAAATAAAATAAAAAAAAAATAAAAAAAATCTATAAAAACCTTAATGGAAGGGGGTATGATCTCACCATTGTATATATCCATTTAGTCCATAAAACCATTAGAGCCAACGACTCCAGTCGTTTTTATAGAGCCCCGTGAAGTGTATAGGCCCCAGGGCAAGGACGCCAGCCAACCAGTAGTGCCTCAATCATGGTAATAAAATCGTGTAATGGTATCCTCCCGTCGTGACTATCTGATCCCATATAACCCTATAGGTCAGAGGTCTCTCTCCTCTCTCTCTCTCTCTCTCTCTCTCTCTCTCTCCCTCTCTCTCATGAAGAAAACTGAATTA
>NC_090726.1:45643587-45646087 GCF_036898095.1 Palaemon carinicauda | reverse complement strand
AAGCTACAATCCTAGTTGGGGAAGCAGGATGCTATAAGCCCAAGGGCTCCAACAGGGAAAATATTATTATTGTTATTATTATTATTATTATTATATTATTATTATTACTATTACTATTATTATTCCTATTATTACTTGCTAAGCTACAACCCCAGTTGGAGAAGCAGGATGCTATAAGCCCAAGGGTTCCAACAGGGAAATTATTATTATTATTATTATTATTATTATTATTATTATTATTATTATTATTATTATTATTATTACTTGCTAAGCTACAACTAGTTGGAGAAGCAGGATGCTATAAGCCCAAGAATTCCAACAGGGAAATTATTATTATTATTATTATTATTATTATTATTATTATTATACTTGCTAAGCTACAACCCTAGTTGGAGAAGCAGGATGCTATAAGCCCAAGAATTCCAACAGGGAAATTATTATTATTATTATTATTATTATTATTATTATTATTACTTGCTAAGCTACAACCCTAGTTGGAGAAGCAGGATGCTATAAGCCCAAGGGTTCCAACAGGGAAATTATTATTATTTTTATTATTATTATTATTATTATTATTATTACTTGCTAAGCTACAACCCCAGTTGGAGAAGCAGGATGCTATAAGCCCAAGGGTTCCAACAGGGAAATTATTATTATTATTATTATTATTATTATTATTATTATTATTATTACTTGCTAAG
This sequence comes from Palaemon carinicauda, assembly GCF_036898095.1. Taxonomy (NCBI): domain Eukaryota; kingdom Metazoa; phylum Arthropoda; class Malacostraca; order Decapoda; family Palaemonidae; genus Palaemon; species Palaemon carinicauda. Next base: position 45,645,386 of record NC_090726.1, on the reverse strand, counting down.
CTACAACCCAGTTGGAGAAGCAGGATGCTATAAGCCCAAGGGTTCCAACAGGGAAATTATTATTATTATTATTATTTATTATTATTATTATTATTATTATTACTTGCTAAGCTACAACCCTAGTTGGAGAAGCAGGATGCTATAAGCCCAAGGGCTCCAACAGGGAAAATATTATTATTATTATTATTGCTTGCTAAGCTACAACCCTAGTTGGAGAAGCAGGATGCTATAAGCCCATGGATTCCAACAGGGAAATTATTATTATTATTATTATTATTACTACTACTACTACTTGTAAGTTACAAAACTAGTTGGGAAATCAGGATGTAAAAAGCCCAAGGGCCCCAAGAGGGAAATAGCCCAGCGAGAAAAGGAAACAATTGAAATCAAGTTTTTAAGAATAACTATTAAAATAGATATATCCTACATAAACTATGAGTCCCTTTGCGCCAGTAGGCGTAGGAGATGATGATGATATAAACTATAAAAACTTTAACAAAACAAGAGGAAGAGAAACAAGACAGAACAGCGTGCCTGAGTATACCCTCAAGCAAGAGAAAAACACGAAAGGGAATAAATCACAATTTGTTATAGCCATTATTTTATATATTTGTAATAAGAATTACTGTCAGTATTTTGTTATTTGCTGTACAGTTGGCTTCACAAATTCCGGTACACTGACATCTCCTTAGCTTCCCGTGAAGTGTACCAAATTAATGACGCCAACTGTACAAAGAATTCTGCATTGTATATATCATGCAAGCATGTTTATTATTATTATTATTATTATTATTATTCATCAGTCATCTGCTAAAGGAACTCTAAGAAGCTCCGTTTGTATTCTTGACGTTAATCCATGAGCTTGATAAGACATATGCTGTTGCCACCCCTCTTAGCATTATAATACTATTACCTGTGGTACATTTCCTTTTTAAAGGTTTAAATGTCGCTCATGAATGGCAGAGACAAGGGACATTGTACAATGCCATTATTGGATAGGACATGTCGGGAGCCTTTGTCCTGCAATGGATTAACAATGGATGATGATGATGTACCAACCGTGTGTCACACGATCGTACATAGTTCATTTTGTGTTTATATTATGCTTGTATCTACGCTCTTCCTTCGCACTAAAAAGAAACAGAATAAACATGTCTGTTTTTCTCATCTGTAACGGTGTCTGTTTTTGAACTTGAAATTTCTTGTTGCTTTGAGCTTTTGTATAGAAAGGAGAGTCTTCTATAATAAACTCACTCAGTTGCTTTCATCCTGTCTTTGAGTCACAACCTTCTCTCGGCCCGTCACATTTAGAGAAAAGTTATTAGTAAAAAGTTTGGCATAAGAAAACAATATGAAAAATCAGTAGAAATGTCGATTTGTATCCGTGCAACAAGGACATACTATGCCTCTGTGGGTCTCGAGATTATATGAATTTAGAGGAAAAGTTAATAACGGTATTAACAAAAGAATATGGCAAGTCACGGGTGAACCAGGATGCTGGGAAATGATAATGTTCCATAACGTGTTAAATGAATGTATAACCCCCCCCCCCCGACACACACACACACACACACACACACACACACACACACACAAACACCTTATTTGTACCCCATTCAGAATGGATGTAGCCGTGGGAGACTTCATTAATGATGTATAAACCCAATCTATTATTGTGAAATCAGAAATTTATTATTATTTCGACCATAATGATGATGATTATTATTATTATTGTTATTATTATTATTATTATTATTATTATTATTATTATTGGAAAATCAGAAATGTATTATTATTTC
>NC_090726.1:45631087-45638587 GCF_036898095.1 Palaemon carinicauda | reverse complement strand
AATGTACAGGGAGAGAGAGAGGAGAGAGAGAGAGAGAGAGGAGAGAGAGAGAGAGGAGAGAGAGAGAGAGAGAGAGAGAGAGAGAGAGAGAGAGAGAGAGAGAGAGACCAATTTAAAAAATAAAGACAATACTAATCTACAGAGAGAGAGAGAGAGAGAGAGAGAGAGAGAGAGAGAGAGAGAGAGGAGAGAGAGAGAGAGAGAGAGAGAGAGAGAATTTCACTCTTACCTTTCCCCTAAAAATGAGGTTCCTTGAAAAAATAAACTTATTAACAAGAACTGGAGAGAGAGAGAGAGAGTAGAGAGAGAGAGAGAGAGAGAGAGAGAGAGAGAGAGAGAGAGAGAGAGAGAGAGAGAGAATTTCACTCTTACCTTTCCCCAAAAATAGGTTCCCTGAAAAAATAAACTTATTAACAAGAACTGGAGAGAGAGAGAGAGAGAGAGAGAGAGAGAGAGAGAGAGAGAGAGAGAGAGAGAGAGAGAGAGAGAGGTGGATTCTGGATTTCAAATCCGTTAGCATCAATATCTGAGGATATTGATGGTCTTAGAAGTTAAGGAGTTTGGAAATTTTAGTGATGGATCAGTATGTTTGTTTTACTACAATTGTAGTTTTGTAGTGGATATGATTTGAAGTTTTTTTTAATTAATTTAATTATGTAGATAGATGGATATATTTAGATATCAAATATGGATATATATTATATATACTGTATATATATTATATATATATATATATATATATATATATATATATATATATATATATGCATAGCTATATATGTTTATATACATTTATATTTACATATTTATATAAGTGTAAATTTATTGTATGTATATTTTAAGTATTCATAGACTGGTTTTTATATACTGTATATATATATATATATATATATATATATATATATATATATATATATATATACTGTATATATATATATATATATATATATAAATCTAAAATAAATATATATATATGTATATATATGTGTGTGTGTGTGTGTAAATCTAAAATAAATATATATACTGTATATATATATATATATATATATATATATATATATATATATATGTAAATCTAAAATAAATATATATACATATATATATATATATGTATGTAAATCTAAAATAAATAAATATATATATATTCATTTATAAATATATATCATCTTTATATCCAGACTTAAATTGGACCAAATATTACAATACATCTAAATGTAAGAAGATTTTCCTAAAGATATTCATCTTGTAAAAACTTGCAAAATTGTTATTGTAGAAGAGTGTGTAAAAAAAAAAAATGAGAAAAACAATTTTTGAAAAATTTTGGTTCATGTAATATTAAGAACATCTATTTTGGTCTAAGTATTTATCCGTATGATTAGATATTATTATTATTATTATTATTATTATTATTATTATTATTAAATGCTCAGTTGCAACCCTATAGTCCATTTCTTTTAGCGAGTCATATTTGCACCGACTTGCAACGGTGCCCTTTTAGCTTGGAAAAGTTTCCTGGTCGCTGATTGGTTAGAATTATCTTGTCCAACCAATCAGCGATCAGGAAACTTTTCCGAGCTAAAAGGGCACCGCTGCGAGTCTGTACAAATATGACTCGCTAAAAGAAATGGACTATAGTTGGAAAAGCAGGATGCTATAAGCCCAGGGGCCCCGACAGGGAAAATAGCCCAGTGAGGAAAGGAAATAAGGAAAAATAAAATATTTTAGGAATAGTAACAATATTAAAATAAATATTTCCTATTTAAACTATAAAAACTTTAACAGAACAAGAGGAAGAGAAACTAGATAGAAAAGTGTGCCCGAGTGTACCCTCATAAACATGTGTTATGTAGGTATTCATAGATGTATACATTAAATACAGAATCTTGTTTAGGGGGGGGGAGGGTGTAGGTACTCTGAGAAGTTAATAGCGATAGTAAATATATTTTATAAAGCATCCTGATGATAAATTTGTCTTTTACTTAGGGACGAAATTACAAAAAAAATCTGTTTCCATTTAAAGGTATAAAGGCCGCTCATGAACGGCAAGGGCGAGGGACAGTGACATTGCCCTGTCGAGTAGGATAATACCCTAGAGACTGATACATACATATGATCAGTGCCCAAGCCCCCTGTCCACCCAAGCTAGGACCAAGGAGGCCAGGCAATGGATGCTGATGACTCAGCATATAGACCTATAGGCTTCCCCCAAACCCCCCATCCTTAGCTCACAAGGAAGGTGAGGTTGCAGCGACCAAAGGAACAGTCAATTCCCTTGAGACTGATAGGCTATATACATATGATCAGTGCCTAAGCCCCTCTCCACCCAAGCTAGGACCAAGGAGGGCCAGGCAATGGCTGCTGATGACTCAGCAGATAGACCTATAGGCTTTCCCAAACCCCCCCCCATCGTTAGTTCATAAGGAAGGTGAGGTTGCAGCGACCAAAGAAACAGTCAATACCCTAGAGACTGATATATACGTATGATCAGTGCCCAAGCCCCCTCTCCAACAAAGCTAGGACCAAGGAGGGCCAGGCAATGGCTGCTGATGACTCATCAGATAGACCTATATGCTCCCCCAAACCTCCTTAGTTCACAAGGAATGTGAGGTTGCAGCGACCAAAGGAACAGTCAATTCCCTAGAGACTGATAGGCTATATACATATGATCAGTGCCCAAGCCCCCCTCTCCACCCAAGCTAGGACCAAGGAGGGCCAGGCAATGGCTGCTGATGACTCAGCAGATAGACCTATAGGCTTCCCCAAAAACACCGCCCCCCCCCATCCTTAGCTCACAAGGAAGGTGAGGTTGCAGCGACCAAAGAAACAGTCAATACCCTAGAGACTGATATATACATATGATCAGTGCCCAAGCCCCCCTCTCCACCCAAGCTAGGACCAAGGAGGGCCAGGCAATGGCTGCTGATGACTCAGCAGATAGACCTATAGGCTTCCCCAAAAACACCGCCCCCCCCCCCCATCCTTAGCTCACAAGGAAGGTGAGGTTTGCAGCGACCAAAGAAACAGTCAATACCCTAGAGACTGATATATACATATGATCAGTGCCCAAGCCCCCCTCTCCACCCAAGCTAGGACCAAGGAGGGCCAGGCAATGGCTGCTGATGACTCAGCAGATAGACCTATAGGCTTCCCCAAAAAACACCGCCCCCCCCATCCTTAGCTCACAAGGAAGGTGAGGTTGCAGCGACCAAAGAAACAGTCAATACCCTAGAGACTGATATATACATATGATCAGTGCCCAAGCCCCCCTCTCCACCCAAGCTAGGACCAAGGAGGGCCAGGCAATGGCTGCTGATGACTCAGCAGATAGACCTATAGGCTTCCCCAAAAACACCGCCCCCCCCATCCTTAGCTCACAAGGAAGGTGAGGTTGCAGCGACCAAAGAAACAGTCAATACCCTAGAGACTGATATATACATATGATCAGTGCCCAAGCCCCCCTCTCCACCCAAGCTAGGACCAAGGAGGGCCAGGCAATGGCTGCTGATGACTCAGCAGATAGACCTATAGGCTTCCCCAAAAACACCGCCCCCCCCCCATCCTTAGCTCACAAGGAAGGTGAGGTTGCAGCGACCAAAGAAAGAGTCAATACCCTAGAGACTGATATATACATATGATCAGTGCCCAAGCCCCCCTCTCCACCCAAGCTAGGACCAAGGAGGGCCAGGCAATGGCTGTTGATGACTCAGCAGATAGACCTATAGGCTTCCCCATCTTTAGCTCACAAGGAAGGTGAGGTTGCAGCGACCAAAGAAAGAGTCAATACCCTAGAGACTGATATATACATATGATCAGTGCCCAAGTCCCCTCTCCACCCAAGCTAGGACCAAGGAGGGCCAGGCAATGGCTGTTGATGACTCAGCAGATAGACCTATAGGCTTCCCCAAACCCCCTTCCCCATCTTTAGCTCACAAGGAAGGTGAGGTTGCAGCGACCAAAGAAAGAGTCAATACCCTAGAGACTGATGTATACATATGATCAGTGCCCAAGCCCCCTCTCCACCCAAGCTAGGACCAACGAGGGCCAGGCAATGGCTGCTGATGACTCAGCAGATAGACCTATAGGCTTCCCCAACCCACCTTAGCTCACAAAAAAAGGTGAGGTTGCAGCGACCAAAGAAACAATCGAGTATGAGCGGGACTTGAACCCCAGTGTGGCTATCACTAGTCAGGGACGTTACCACATCGGCCACCACCATCCTTAGCTCACAAGGAAGGTGAGGTTGCAGCGATCAAAGAAACAATCGAGTTTGAGCGGGACTTGAATCCCAGTCTGGCTATCACCAGTCAGGGACGTTACCACATCGGCCACCACAACTCACTTACGGCCAAATATCAAACAAATTGATTCACAGTTTTATTCTGAAAGAGTAAGTGATTATATCGCATTTTTATGAGAAAAGGAAGTATGTGAAATTATCAGCTACGTAATCAAGATGTGTAAGTGTTTTTTACGATAAGAGTAATGCACCAATTTAATCTCATTATCGATAAATTGTACTTTATTCCTGCATTCAATTCCTCCGTGTATTTAATTTACCAGAAAATTGGTGATTTCTGTTGGTTTTATCAACTGGGAAAATGAGCCACATCGAGATTTGGTGGCTCTTTTAAGGCCAGATATTAAAGCTTTTAATAGATAGTTCAGCCAGGTGTATGAGCCGTAGTTTTAAAAAAGGTTATTTTCTGCTGTACCTCGTGTCAATGATGTGTGGTTATTTTAATAGATGTGAATGTTATTTTATTGGTTCTGATTTTTATTTTTATGTGAAAACTTGTGTTTGTATATATATATATATATATATACTGTATATATATATATATATATATATATATATATATATATATATATATATATATATATATATATATATATATATATATATCGCCATTTATCATCATCAGCCGATATTAGTCCACTGCAGAACAAAGGCCTCAGACATGTCTTCCCAATTTGCGTTTATTTATGGTCTTTCAGTGACAGTCCACGCCCGCAAACTTTCTTAGTTCGTCAGTCCACACACACACACACACACACACACACACACACACACACACACACACACACACACACACACACACACACATATATATATATATATATATATATATGTACATATATATATGTATATAACATATATAACATATATATATATGTATATATGTGTATATATATATATATATATATATATATATATATATATATATATATATATATATATATATATATATATATATATATATATATATACACGTATATTATGTACGTCAGTAATTAGCATATCCTTTGGGAACACAAAAAATTTTTTATGCTTCTATACCCTTTTTTTATGTTCCTATTCTCCTTCAAAACTTTAATTAAGTTCGGAAACGCTATCCAGATCTTCAAACATAATGTAGTATAATGGAAGTCCCAAGTTCATCTTCTCTCTTTGATAAGTAAAAGCGTCTGTGAAACTTGAAGTTAATGCGCCCTGGCTGAAAGTCATACATACCGAGCTAAGAGCACCTTCAAGAAATATGAATGTCTATTATTATTATTATTATTATTATTATTATTATTATTATTATTATTATTACTTACCAAGCTACGACCCTAGTTGGAAAAGCAATGTGCTATAAGCCCAAGGGCTCCAACAGGGGAAAATAGACCAGTGAGGAAAGGAAATAAGGAAATAAATAAATGATGAGAATAAATTAACAATAATTCTAAAAACAGTAACAGCGTCAAAACAGATATGTCTTATATAAACTATTAACAACGTTAAAAACAGATATGTCATACATAAACAATAAAAAGACTCATGTCAGCCTGGTTAACATAAAAACATTTGCTCCAACTTTGAACTTTTGAAGTTCTACTGATTCAACTACCCGATTAGGAAGATCATTCCACAACTTGGTAACAGCTGGAATAAAACTTCTAGAATACTGTGTAATATTGAGCCTCATGATGGAGAAGGCCTGGCTATTAGAATTAACTGCCTGCCTATGTCGGGTCATTTTCCTCCTTAAAGGTTTAAAGGTCGCTCATGAATGGCAGAGGCAAGGGACAGTGACATTGCCCTAGCAATCAGGACAATGCCCTAGAGACTGACCATATTGCATATGATCAGCGCCCAAGACTCCTCTCCACCCAAGCTAGGACCAGGGAGGGCCAGGCAGTGGCTGCTGATGACTCAGCAGATAGACCTATAGGCTCCCCCAAACCCCCCAACCTTAGCTCACAAGGATGGTATGGTTGCAGACACTAATGACACTAACGAGTCTGAGCGGGACTCGAACCTCCAACTGGCAAACACCAGGCAGAGACGTTAGGTGTTTAAATCTATCATTTTATAGACCCCTATTCACTAACTGATACGCTCACTACACGGTAAAGGTGGAAGTAGTTACTTTAATGTACCGCCATTTTTCATGCTTATGTAGGTAGTAGGTTGGCCAGGGCACCAGCCACCCGTTGAGATACTACCGCTAGAGAGTTATGGGATCCTTTGACTAGCCAGACAGTACTACATTGGATCCTTCTCTCTGGTTACGATTCACTTTCCCTTTTCCTACACCTACACCGAATAGTCTGGCATATACTTTACAGATTCTCCTCTGTCCTCATACACCTGACAACAATGAGATTACCAAACAATTCTTCTTCACCCAAGGGGTTAACTACTGCACGGTAAATGTTCAGTGGCTACTTTCTTCTTGGTAAGGGTAGAAGAGACTCTTTAGCTATGGTAAGCAATTCTTCTAGGAGAAGGACACTCCAAAATCAAACCATTGTTCTCTTAGTCTTGGGTAGTGCCATAGCCTCTGTACCATGATCTTCCACTATCTTGTGTTAGAATTCTCTTGCTTGAGGATACACTCGGGCACACTATTCTATCTAATTTCTCTTCCTCATGTTATGTTAAAGTTTTTATAGTTTACATAGGAGATATTTATTTTAGTATTATTCTTAAAATATTTATTTTTTCCTTGTTTCCTTTCCTTACTGGACTATTTTCCCTGTTGGAGCCCCTGGGCTTATAGCTTTTTGCTTTTCCAACTAGGGTTGTAGCTTAGCAATTAATAATAATAATAATAATAATAATAATAATAATAATAATAATGTAGGAGGGTCAGTTTTGAGGTAGTTAGCTATTGGCTAGACAGTATCAAGTATAAACATGAGTTTATTAACCCGAGGTTATTTTTGCTATAGAGAAAACATTATAAGGATAAACTTTACGGTATTCTAGAAGATCAGGTACATTTCATATTTTTTATTGTCCTTTAAATGATTACATAGTATAATAGTGTAGATAAACTTTGCATTTTGTTATTAAGTCTAAACATGAGTTTATTAACCCGAGGATATTTTTATTCATATAAAAATCACAATTGGGATAAACTTTGTAATTTTTTATTAAGATCTGGTGCATTATATATATTTTACGTCGTCTAGAATGTTAGATTTAAAATTATTACATTATATAAAAGTGAA
>NC_090726.1:45623587-45626087 GCF_036898095.1 Palaemon carinicauda | reverse complement strand
TTTCCGAGCTAAAAGGGCACCGCTGCGAGTCGGTGCAAATATTCCTCGCTGAAAGAAATGGACTATAGTATGTTAGCTAATGCACCAGCCACCCGTTGGTATACTACGGATGGAGAGTTGTTAGGTCCTTTGACCGGCTGGATAGTACTACTTTTGGATACCCTTTTTTGGTTGCGGCTCATATTTCTTTTGCCTTTATGTATGATTACATAAACATATATATGTGTGTGGTAATTTAATGAGAGAGAGAGAGAGAGAGAGAGAGAGAGAGAGAGAGAGAGAGAGAGAGAGAGAGAGAGAGAGAGAGAGAGAGAGAGAGAATATCCGTAAGTCATTCTTCAAGATAGATTCGGAAGTAGTTTCATGGTCAAGAAGAAAATTTATTATTATTATTATTATTATTATTAATTGCTAAGCTAAAACCTTAGTTGGAAAAGCAGGATGCTATAAGCTCAGGGGCTCCAAAAGGAAAAAAAATATCCTAGTGAGGAAAGATATGGAAATACACAAGAGACGCAATGAACACTTAGAATAACATATTTTAAGAACAGTAATAACATTAAGATACATCTTTCATATATAAACTATAAGATCTTTATAACTATAGATCTATATAGGTCTTTATAACAACGGTAGATCTTTAAAAGAACTCTATATAATTACTGCAAACACTTGGATATTGAGATTTGAAGAATAGAGAAGCTTGTATCTGCCCAATTTCGTCACAGGTGTCTGAAAATACATGTCATTTTGACAGAGGCGTGGCAAGACTGACTGTCATTTTGAAAGAGGCGTGGTAAGACGGGCTGTCATTTGGACAGAGGCGTGGCAAGACGAACTGTCATTTGGACAGAGGCGTAGCAAGACGGACTGTCATTTTGACAGAGGCGTGGCAAGACGGACTGTCATTTGGACAGAGGCGTGGCAAGACGGACTGTCATTTGGACAGAGGCGTGGCAAGACGGACTGTCATTTGGACAGAGGCGTGGCAAGACGAACTGTCCTTTTGACAGAGGCGTGGCAAGACGAACTGTCCTTTTGACAGAGGCGTGGCAAGACGAACTGTCCTTTTGACAGAGGCGTGGCAAGACGGACTGTCATTTGGACAGAGGTGTAGCAAGACGGACTGTCATTTTGACAGAGGCGTGGCAAGACGGACTGTCATTTGGACAGAGGCGTGGCAAGACGAACTGTCCTTTTGACAGAGGCGTGGCAAGACGAACTGTCCTTTTGACAGAGGCGTGGCAAGACGAACTGTCCTTTTGACAGAGGCGTGGCAAGACGAACTGTCCTTTTGACAGAGGCGTGGCAAGACGAACTGTCATTTGGACAGAGGCGTAGCAAGACGAACTGTCATTTTGACAGAGGCGTGGCAAGACGGACTGTCATTTGGACAGAGGCGTGGCAAGACGGACTGTCATTTGAACAGAGGCGTGGCAAGACGGACTGTCCTTTTGACAGAGGCGTGGCAAGACGGACTGTCCTTTTGACAGAGGCGTGGCAAGATGAACTGTCCTTTTGACAGAGGCGTGGCAAGATGAACTGTCCTTTTGACAGAGGCGTGGCAAGACGAACTGTCCTTTTGACAGAGGCGTGGCAAGACGAACTGTCCTTTTGACAGAGGCGTGGCAAGATGGACTGTCATTCGAACAGAGGCGTGGCAAGACGGACTGTCATTTTGACAGAGGCGTGGCAAGACGGACCGTCATTTTGACAGAGGCGTGGCAAGACGGACTGTCCTTTTGACAGAGGCGTGGCAAGACGAACTGTCCTTTTGACAGAGGCGTGGCAAGATGGACTGTCATTCGAACAGAGGCGTGGCAAGACGGACCGTCATTTTGACAGAGGCGTGGCAAGACGGACTGTCATTTTGACAGAGGCGTGGCAAGACGAACTGTCCTTTTGACAGAGGCGTGGCAAGATGGACTGTCCTTTTGACAGAGGCGTGGCAAGACGGACTGTCATTTTGACAGAGGCGTGGCAAGACGGACTGTCATTTTGACAGAGGCGTGGCAAGACGGACTGTCATTTTGACAGAGGCGTGGCAAGACGAACTGTCCTTTTGACAGAGGCGTGGCAAGATGGACTGTCATTTTGACAGAGGCGTGGCAAGACGGACTGTCATTTGGACAGAGGCGTGGCAAGACGGACTGTCCTTTTGACAGGGGTGTAGGAAGACGGACTGTCATTTGACCGTAACTGTTCTTTTTAAATGGTGGCCTGGTGGTAGCGTCCTTGCCCTGTGATTGCCAGACTGGGGTTCGAGTCCCGCCCAAACTCGTTAGTTCCTCAGGTAGCTGCAACCTCGACATCCTTGTGAGCTGAGGAAGGGGGGTTTGGGGGAGCGTTTAGGTCTATCTGCTGAGTCATCAGCAGTCATTGCCTATCCTTGGTCCTTGCTTGGGTGGAGAGGTGGTTTTGGGGGTGCTTTTAGGTCTATCTGTTGAGTCATTAGCAGTCATTGCCTGTCCCTCCTTGGTCCTTGCTTTGGTGGAGAGGT
>NC_090726.1:45598587-45611087 GCF_036898095.1 Palaemon carinicauda | reverse complement strand
AAAGACCGGGTTTTCTAAATGAGGAAAGACCGGGTTTTCTAAATGAGAAAAACCGGGTTTTCTAAATGAGAAAAGACCGGGTTTTCTAAATGAGGAAAGACCAGGTTTTCTAAATGAGAATAGACCGGGTTTTCTAAATGAGAAAAGACCAGGTTTTCTAAATGAGAATAGACCGGGTTTTCTAAATGAGAAAAGACCAGGTTTTCTAAATGAAAAAAGACCAGGTTTTCTAAATGTGAAAAGACCAACTTAAAATCAGCCGTATCCTTAAAAGGCCAACCGATTATTAGGAAAAGGCCAAAAATTTAATATTTAAGGCCCACCTTTTTTATGATATTACTAAAGGCCAACCAATTACAAAAATGCCAAATTTGAGATGTTTTTGGTCTGAAAAAAGGTCAAATTTGAGATTTTTTTGGCCTGAAAAAGGCCAAACTTGAGGTTTTTTGGGGGGAGGCCTGAAGGAAAGTCAAATTTGAAATTTTATGGCCTGAAAAAGGGTCAAATTTGAGATTTTTTTTCCTGAAAAAAGGCCAAATTTGAGATTTGTTTTGGCCTGAAAAAAGGTCAAATTTGAGATTTTTGGCCTGGAAAAAAGGCCAAATTTGAGATTATTTTGTCCCGAAAAAGGACAAATTTGAGTTTTTTTTTGGGGGGGGGGCTGAAAAAAAGTCAAATTTGAGATTTTTTTTCGCCTGAAAAAAGGCCAATTTTGAGAATTTTTGGCCAAAAAAAGGCTAACCTGGCAACATCCTCAGAATCACTTGAGAAAGTTCGAAGTGTAGAGCAACGTGGTATCAGCTGGCTCGAACAGGAGGGAGACGCCCTTGCTAACAGAAGCCCTTTGGCTTTGTCTTGATGTATTTCTCACTCATTTCCTTTTGGTTTCTTCCAGCTTCTTTGTTCGTCTTTTCTTGGTCTACTTTTCTCTCGGTGCCTTGCAGAGTAAATCTTTCCGGCTCCCTAAGACTTTTGTTTTGTAATTATGAGTCTAAACTGAAGCAATTTTTTTTTTTTTTTAAATATGAGTCCAAACTAAAGCAATTTTATTTAAAAAAACAGTCGAGGCTTTTCATTATTAAGTTTTCTCTGTGTTATTATCTCGTCTTTTATCTTTAAAAACATTTTAAAACGCCGTAAGTTGGTATATTATGCTAGTTTATGTGACCTGCCAAAAATGACGGCGGAATAGTTAGATATGTACACGCACCCCCTCTCATCAGGGTATGACTGCTCCCTCTCCCCACAATCTGAGGGACGGAGAGGGCTAGAGTATATATATATATATATATATATATATATATATATATATATATATATATATATATATATATATATATATATATATATATAATGGAGAATTATTGATTTAAAATCTTAAGATTGAGACGACTGGTGAAGTCCAACCGAGGCCCTTTGCGTCTATAGGCGTAGGAAGTGATATATATACACACACACACAATTGCTCTTTATTATATAGGGGAGATTTTTTATCTGTAACTTGTACAGAAACATCGAAAGTTCATGTAAACATTTTACGTCAACTCAGCAAGTATTAAAAGTCTCCTGTAGCAATAATATACGATTTTTTTATGAGGCAAAGGAAAGAGAAATGAAATTAGAAAGCAGCCATAATCTTTAAAGAATTACTTTTAATTCTTTTTATATAAATCAACTATTTACACGTCTTTTGAATTCTATTTTCTTTATACTATACTGACGCAAGTATGTTTTGAGCGCTTGCTGCTACAAATATACACAGTGCGGATATTTAACTGAAGTCTAAATATAGAGCTTAGGGAAATACACACATGCGGATATCAAACAAAACTCTAATTGTAGAGCTAAGTGAACTACACAAGCGGAATATTTTACTAAATACAAAATATAGAGCAAAGTGAAATACACACAAGGGGAATATTTTACTATATACAAAATGTAGAGCCAAGTGAAATACACACAAGGGGAATATTTTACTATATACAAAATGTAGAGCTAAGTGAAATACACACAAGGGGGAATATTTTACTATATACAAAATGTAGAGCTAAGTGAAATACACACAAGGGGAATATTTTACTATATACAAAATGTAGAGCTAAGTGAAATACACACAAGGGGAATATTTTACTATATACAAAATGTAGAGCCAAGTGAAATACACACAAGGGGAATATTTTACTATATACAAAATGTAAAGCTAAGTTAAATACACACAAGGGGAATATTTTACTATATACAAAATGTAGAGCTAAGTGAAATACACACAAGGGGGAATATTTTACTATATACAAAATGTAGAGCTAAGTGAAATACACACAAGGAATATTTTACTATATACAAAATGTAGAGCTAAGTGAAATACACACAAGGGGAATATTTTACTAAATACAAAATGTAGAGCTAAGTGAAATACACACAAGGGGAATATTTTACTAAATACAAAATGTAGAGCCAAGTGAAATACACACAAGGGGAATATTTTACTAAATACAAAATGTAGAGCCAAGTGAAATACACACAAGGGGAATATTTTACTAAATACAAAATGTAGAGCCAAGTGAAATACACACAAGGGGAATATTTTACTATATTCAAAATGTAGAGCCAAGTGAAATACACACAAGGGGAATATTTTACTAAATACAAAATGTAGAGCCAAGTGAAATACACACAAGGGGAATATTTTACTTTGTTCAAAATGTAGAGCCAAGTGAAATACACACAAGGGGAATATTTTACTAAATACAAAATGTAGAGCCAAGTGAAATACACACAAGGGGAATATTTTACTTTGTTCAAAATGTAGAGCCAAGTGAAATACACACAAGGGGAATATTTTACTATATACAAAATGTAGAGCTAAGTGAAATACACACAAGGGGAATATTTTACTATATTCAAAATGTAGAGCTAAGTGAAATACACACAAGGGGAATATTTTACTATATTCAAAATGTAGAGCTAAGTGAAATACACACAAGGGGAATATTTTACTTTGTTCAAAATGTAGAGCCAAGTGAAATACACACAAGGGGAATATTTTACTATATACAAAATGTAGAGCTAAGTGAAATACACACAAGGGGAATATTTTACTATATTCAAAATGTAGAGCCAAGTGAAATACACACAAGGGGAATATTTTACTATATTCAAAATGTAGAGCCAAGTGAAATACACACAAGGGGAATATTTTACTAAATACAAAATGTAGAGCCAAGTGAAATACACACAAGGGGAATATTTTACTATATTCAAAATGTAGAGCCAAGTGAAATACACACAAGGGGAATATTTTACTATATACAAAATGTAGAGCCAAGTGAAATACACACAAGGGGAATATTTTACTATATTCAAAATGTAGAGCCAAGTGAAATACACACAAGGGGAATATTTTACTATATACAAAATGTAGAGCCAAGTGAAATACACACAAGGGGAATATTTTACTATATACAAAATGTAGAGCTAAGTGAAATACACACAAGGGGAATATTTTACTATATACAAAATGTAGAGCTAAGTGAAATACACACAAGGGGAATATTTTACTATATACAAAATGTAGAGCCAAGTGAAATACACACAAGGGGAATATTTTACTAAATACAAAATGTAGAGCCAAGTGAAATACACACAAGGGGAATATTTTACTAAATACAAAATGTAGAGCCAAGTGAAATACACACAAGGGGAATATTTTACTTTGTTCAAAATGTAGAGCCAAGTGAAATACACACAAGGGGAATATTTTACTATATACAAAATGTAGAGCTAAGTGAAATACACACAAGGGGAATATTTTACTATATACAAAATGTAGAGCTAAGTGAAATAGCTAAGTGAAATACACACAAGGGGAATATTTTACTATATACAAAATGTAGAGCTAAGTGAAATACACACAAGGGGAATATTTTACTAAATACAAAATGTAGAGCTAAGTGAAATACACACAAGGGGAATATTTTACTATATACAAAATGTAGAGCTAAGTGAAATACACACAAGGGGAATATTTTACTATATACAAAATGTAGAGCCAAGTGAAATACACACAAGGGGAATATTTTACTTTGTTCAAAATGTAGAGCCAAGTGAAATACACACAAGGGGAATATTTTACTTTGTTCAAAATGTAGAGCCAAGTGAAATACACACAAGGGGAATATTTTACTATATACAAAATGTAGAGCTAAGTGAAATACACACAAGGGGAATATTTTACTAAATACAAAATGTAGAGCCAAGTGAAATACACACAAGGGGAATATTTTACTTTGTTCAAAATGTAGAGCCAAGTGAAATACACACAAGGGGAATATTTTACTATATTCAAAATGTAGAGCCAAGTGAAATACACACAAGGGGAATATTTTACTAAATACAAAATGTAGAGCCAAGTGAAATACACACAAGGGGAATATTTTACTAAATACAAAATGTAGAGCCAAGTGAAATACACACAAGGGGAATATTTTACTTTGTTCAAAATGTAGAGCCAAGTGAAATACACACAAGGGGAATATTTTACTATATTCAAAATGTAGAGCCAAGTGAAATACACACAAGGGGAATATTTTACTAAATACAAAATGTAGAGCCAAGTGAAATACACACAAGGGGAATATTTTACTTAGTTCAAAATGTAGAGCCAAGTGAAATACACACAAGGGGAATATTTTACTATATTCAAAATGTAGAGCCAAGTGAAATACACACAAGGGGAATATTTTACTAAATACAAAATGTAGAGCCAAGTGAAATACACACAAGGGGAATATTTTACTTTGTTCAAAATGTAGAGCCAAGTGAAATACACACAAGGGGAATATTTTACTATATACAAAATGTAGAGCTAAGTGAAATACACACAAGGGGAATATTTTACTATATTCAAAATGTAGAGCTAAGTGAAATACACACAAGGGGAATATTTTACTATATACAAAATGTATAGCTAAGTGAAATACACACAAGGGGAATATTTTACTAAATACAAAATGTAGAGCCAAGTGAAATACACACAAGGGGAATATTTTACTTTGTTCAAAATGTAGAGCCAAGTGAAATACACACAAGGGGAATATTTTACTATATTCAAAATGTAGAGCCAAGTGAAATACACACAAGGGGAATATTTTACTATATACAAAATGTAGAGCCAAGTGAAATACACACAAGGGGAATATTTTACTATATTCAAAATGTAGAGCTAAGTGAAATACACACAAGGGGAATATTTTACTATATACAAAATGTAGAGCTAAGTGAAATACACACAAGGGGAATATTTTACTATATACAAAATGTAGAGCTAAGTGAAATACACACAAGGGGAATATTTTACTATATTCAAAATGTAGAGCCAAGTGAAATACACACAAGGGGAATATTTTACTATATTCAAAATGTAGAGCCAAGTGAAATACACACAAGGGGAATATTTTACTATATACAAAATGTAGAGCTAAGTGAAATACACACAAGGGGAATATTTTACTATATACAAAATGTAGAGCTAAGTGAAATACACACAAGGGGAATATTTTACTATATACAAAATGTAGAGCTAAGTGAAATACACACAAGGGGAATATTTTACTATATTCAAAATGTAGAGCCAAGTGAAATACACACAAGGGGAATATTTTACTATATACAAAATGTAGAGCTAAGTGAAATACACACAAGGGGAATATTTTACTATATACAAAATGTAGAGCTAAGTGAAATACACACAAGGGGAATATTTTACTATAAACAAAATGTAGAGCTAAGTGAAATACACACAAGGGGAATATTTTACTAAATACAAAATGTAGAGCCAAGTGAAATACACACAAGCGGAATATTTTTCTAATTTATATACAAAATGTAGAGCTAAGTGAAATACACACAAGGGGAATATTTTACTAAATACAAAATGTAGAGCTAAGTGAAATACACACAAGGGGAATATTTTACTATATACAAAATGTAGAGCTATGTTAAATACACACAAGGGGAATATTTTACTATATACAAAATGTAGCGCCAAGTGAAATACACACAAGCGGAATATTTTACTATATACAAAATGTAGAGCTAAGTGAAATACACACAAGGGGAATATTTTACTAAATACAAAGTGTAGAGCTAAGTGAAATACACACAAGGGGAATATTTTACTAAATACAAAATGTAGAGCTAAGTGAAATACACACAAGCGGACTATTTTACTATATACAAAATGTAAATACACACAAGGGGAATATTTTACTATATACAAAATGTAGAGCTAAGTTAAATATACACAAGGGGAATATCTATCTGAAATCAAAATGTAGAGCTAAGTGAAATACACACAAGGGGAATATTTTACTATATTCAAAATGTAGAGCTAAGTGAAATACACACAAGGGGAATATTGTACTAAATACAAAATGTAGAGCTAAGTGAAATACACACAAGTGGAATATTTTACTATATACAAAATGTAGAACTAAGTGAAATACACATAAGCAGAATATTTTACTATATACAAAATGTAGACCTAAGTGAAATACACACAAGGGGAATATTTTACTATATACAAAATGTAGACCTAAGTGAAATACACACAAGCGGAATATTTTACTATATACAAAATGTAGAGCAAAGTTAAATACACACAAGCAGAATATTTTACTATATACAAAATGTAGAGCTAAGTGAAATACACACAAGCGGAATATTTTACTATATACAAAATGTAGAGCTAAGTGAAATACACACAAGCGGAATATTTTACTATATACAAAATGTAGAGCAAAGTTAAATACACACAAGCAGAATATTTTACTATATACAAAATGTAGAGCTAAGTGAAATACACACAAGCGGAATATTTTACTATATACAAAATGTAGAGCTAAGTGAAATACACACAAGCGGGATATTTTACTATATACAAAATATAGAGCTAAGTGAAATACACACAAGTAGAATATTTTACTTTATGCAAAATGTAGAGCTAAGTGAAATACACACAAAGGGAATATTTTGCTGTATTCAAAATGTAGAGCTAAGTGAAATACACACAAGCGGAATATTTTACTATATTCAAAATGTAGAGCTAAGTGAAATACACACAAGGGGAATATTTTGCTATATTCAAAATGTAGAGCTAAGTGAAATACAAACAAAGGGAATATTTTACTATATACAAAATGTAGAGCTAAGTGAAATACACACAAAGGGAATATTTTGCTATATTCAAAATGTAGAGCAAAGTTAAATACACACAAGGGGAATATTTTGCTATATTCAAAATGTAGAGCTAAGTGAAATACACACAAAGGGAATATTTTGCTATATTCAAAATGTAGAGCTAAGTGAAATACACACAAGGGGAATATTTTACTAAATACAAAATGTAGAGCTAAGTGAAATACACACCAGTGGAATGTTTTACCATATTCAAAATGTAGAGCTAAGTGAAATACACACAAGGGGAATATGTTACTATACACAAAATGCCGGACTAAGTGAAATACACACAAGGGGAATATGTTACTATACACAAAATGCCGGGCTAAGTGAAATACACACAAGGGGAATATTTTACTATATACAAAATGTAGAGCTAAGTGAAATACACACAAGGGGAATATGTTACTATATTCAAAATGTAGAGCTAAGTGAAATACACACAAGGGGAATATGTTACTATATTCAAAATGTAGAGCTAAGTGAAATACACACAAGGGGAATATTTTACTATATACAAAATGTAGAGCTAAGTCGAATACACACAAGCGGAATATTTTACTATATACAAAATGTAGAGCAAAGTTGAATACACACAAGGGGAATATTTTACTATATACAAAATGTAGAGCTAAGTGAAATACACACAAGGGGAATATTTTACTAAATACAAAATGTAGAGCTAAGTGAAATACACACAAGGGGAATATGTTACTATATTCAAAATGTAGAGCTAAGTGAAATACACACAAGGGGAATATTTTACTATATACAAAATGTAGAGCTAAGTGAAATACACACAAGGGGAATATTTTACTATATACAAAATGTAGAGCTAAGTCAAATACACACAAGCGGAATATTTTACTAGATACAAAATGTAGAGCTAAGTCAAATACACACAAGCGGAATATTTTACTAGATACAAAATGTAGAGCTAAGTGAAATACACACAAGGGGAATATTTTACTATATACAAAATGTAGAGCTAAGTCGAATACACACAAGCGGAATATTTTACTATATACAAAATGTAGAGCAAAGTTGAATACACACAAGGGGAATATTTTACTATATACAAAATGTAGAGCTAAGTGAAATACACACAAGGGGAATATTTTACTAAATACAAAATGTAGAGCTAAGTGAAATACACACAAGGGGAATATGTTACTATATTCAAAATGTAGAGCTAAGTGAAATACACACAAGGGGAATATTTTACTATATACAAAATGTAGAGCTAAGTGAAATACACACAAGGGGAATATTTTACTATATACAAAATGTAGAGCTAAGTCAAATACACACAAGGGGAATATTTTACTAAATACAAAATGTAGAGCTAAGTCAAATACACACAAGGGGAATATGTTACTATATTCAAAATGTAGAGCTAAGTGAAATACACACAAGGGGAATATTTTACTATATACAAAATGTAGAGCTAAGTGAAATACACACAAGGGGAATATTTTACTATATACAAAATGTAGAGCTAAGTGAAATACACACAAGGGGAATATGTTACTATATTCAAAATGTAGAGCTAAGTGAAATACACACAAGGGGAATATTTTACTATATACAAAATGTAGAGCTAAGTCAAATACACACAAGGGGAATATTTTACTATATACAAAATGTAGAGCTAAGTGAAATACACACAAGGGGAATATGTTACTATATTCAAAATGTAGAGCTAAGTGAAATACACACAAGGGGAATATTTTACTAAATACAGAATGTAGAGCTAAGTGAAATACACACAAGGGGAATATTTTACTAAATACAGAATGTAGAGCTAAGTGAAATACACACAAGGGGAATATTTTACTATATACAAAATGTAGAGCTAAGTGAAATACACACAAGGGGAATATTTTACTAAATACAGAATGTAGAGCTAAGTGAAATACACACAAGGGGAATATTTTACTATATACGAAATGTAGAGCTAAGTGAAATACACACAAGGGGAATATTTTACTTTATACAAAATGTAGAGCTAAGTGAAATACACACAAGGGGGATATTTTACTATATACGAAATGTAGAGCTAAGTGAAATACACACAAGGGGAATATTTTACTATATACGAAATGTAGAGCTAAGTGAAATACACACAAGGGGAATATTTTACTTTATACAAAATGTAGAGCTAAGTGAAATACACACAAGGGGGATATTTTACTATATACGAAATGTAGAGCTAAGTGAAATACACACAAGGGGAATATTTTACTATATACGAAATGTAGAGCTAAGTGAAATACACACAAGGGGAATATTTTACTTTATACAAAATGTAGAGCTAAGTGAAATACACACAAGCGGAATATTTTACTATATTCAAATTGTAGAGCTAAGTGAAATACACACAAGGGGAATATTTTACTAAATACAAAATGTAGAGCTAAGTGAACTACACAAGGGGAATATTTTACTATATTCAAAATGTAGAGCTAAGTGAAATACACACAAGGGGAATATTTTACTATATACAAAATGTAGAGCTAAGTGAAATACACACAAGGGGAATATTTTACTAAATACAGAATGTAGAGCTAAGTGAACTACACAAGGGGAATATTTTACTATATTCAAAATGTAGAGCTAAGTGAAATACACACAAGGGGAATATTTTACTATATACAAAATGTAGAGCTAAGTGAAATACACACAAGGGGAATATTTTACTATATACAAAATGTAGAGCTAAGTGAAATACACACAAGGGGAATATTTTACTATATACAAAATGTAGAGCTAAGTGAAATACACACAAGGGGAATATTTTACTATATACAAAATGTAGAGCTAAGTGAAATACACACAAGCGGAATATTTTACTATATACAAAATGTAGAGCTAAGTTAAATACACACAAGGGGAATAATTTACTATAAACAAAATGTAGAGCCAAGTGAAATACACACAAGGGGAATATTGTACTATATACAAAATGTAGAGCTAAGTGAAATACACACAAGGGGAATATTTTACTATATACAAAATGTAGAGCTAAGTGAAATACACACAAGGGGAATATTTTACTATATACAAAATGTAGAGCTAAGTGAAATACACACAAGGGGAATATTTTACTATATACAAAATGTAGAGCTAAGTTAAATACACACAAGGGGAATATTTTACTCAATACAAAATGTAGAGCTAAGTGAAATACACACAAGGGGAATAATTTACTATAAACAAAATGTAGAGCCAAGTGAAATACACACAAGGGGAATATTGTACTAAATACAAAATGTAGAGCTAAGTGAAATACACACAAGCGGAATATTTTATTATATTCAAAATGTAGAGCTAAGTTGAATACACACAAGGGGAATATTTATCTGAAATCAATATGTACAGCTCAGTGAAACCTAGCAACGCTGTATATTTTGTTTGTCACTTGACTATTCTGGTGTCATTCCTGCGATGTTGTAACTTAATGATATGAAATGATATGGTGCTAGGTGAATTTAACACCATTTCCGTGTAGTTCCGAGATAGAGATTATGTTCTCTAGAGAATGATAGAGATTCTTGTTAGTTCAGAGATAGAGATTATGTTCTAGGGAATCTAGGCGTTGTGGTTCTCTAGAGAATAACAGAGATTCTTGTGCACTGTTCTGTCATCAGTAGCCCTCGGTGTTTTTCCTTGGTACCACTTGGTACTAAAAATAATTCTTTTAGTTTGGGTGATCAACTCTCTCTCTCTCTCTCTCTCTCTCTCTCTCTCTCTCTCTCTCTCTCTCTCTGTTACAGTTGGCAGAAGTGAATTAGGTACTTGATGTTTCATTTAGTTTGATAACTAACCCTCTCTCTCTCTCTCTCTCTCTCTCTCTCTCTCTCTCTCTCTCTCTCTCTCTCTCTCTGATGCAGTTGGCAGAAGTGAATCTCAGAAACTGTCTCTGTTGAAGTTCGCAGAAGTGAATTAGGTACTTGATGTTTCAGTGAGTTTGATAACTAACACACTCTCTCTCGCTCTCTCTCTCTCTCTCTCTCTCTCTCTCTCTCTCTCTCTCTCTCTCTCTCTCTCTCTCTCTCTCTCTCAGTTGGAGACAAGCTTACAGCACGATATATTTCTTTAATAAAACTTATAATGTGAGCTAGGGATGGATGGGTTAGGAAGCCCAAGTTATCTGGTGAGTCGCCTTCAGTCATTCTCTGGTAGTCCTTGGATAAAGACCTCTCCCTTGCCTCTACCGCTTACTGGTGACCTTTTAAACAGCTGTTTTTATTGTCCTTCATTGTAAAAGTGTGCCAAGATTAACAATATCAATTGATTGGCTTATGCATTAGACATAAAAACATAAAAAAGTAGTCTTCGATGTAAATGGATAACTGAAAAGAGTAAAATTTTAGCTTTGCGTTATAAGAAAAGACATTTTAAGTATCACAAATGATTTCCACTGATATTTCAACAGTAAAATCTGGAAAATTGAATTTCCCTCCAGCTTTCCAAATTTGAGTCCCATTTTTTTATAATTTTAGAGTTTTCTGTTAAGGTGGCTTCCTGTAATAGCTTGTCCAATCTCCTACCTTTTTTTTATCGTCTAACTGTTCCTTATCTTCTGTAAGAGTCATGTCACTTTTTTTTTTCTTTTTTTTCCATTTAAATAAAAAGGATCTGTCATGGGAAATAAGCATAGGCAGAGGTAGCTACCTGAGGTAACAAAATAATAATGTATTTTCCTTAGAGAAAATTTAAGAAAAAATTCAAACTTTTTAACATCATGACCCCTTCGTAACAGTTTACTTCATTCGCCTTTCACTCAACTTATTTTCTTTTTTGTTCCCAATATTTAACTCTCTCAACCATCTTTAACCAAAGTTTTCCTTTACTATTTTCCTGATGCACGTTATTCTTTAATATTGTCCTGCAGAACGCTATTCTTTAATATTTTCCTGCTGCACGTTATTCTTTAATATTTTCCCGCAGAACGCTATTCTTTAATATTTTCCTGCTGCACGTTATTCTTTAATATTTTCCTGCTGCACGTTATTCTTTAATATTGTCCTGCTGCACGTTATTCTTTAATATTGTCCTGCAGCACGTTTTCCTCTACTGTTTTCCATCTGCACGTCTCCCTTTACTGTTTTCCAGCTGCGCGCTTCTCTATACCATTTTCCTGCTGCACGTTTTCCTTTAATAATTTTCAGCAGCAAGCTTTCCTTTACTATTTCCTGCTGCACGCTTTCCTATGATATTGTCCAGCTGCACTCTTCCTTTTTATATTTTTCCTGCTGCAC